>NC_087447.1:25866615-26166615 GCF_036321535.1 Camelus dromedarius
TCCAGTAAGCACACTTATATCATGTATTTTTAGAACCAAATAGTAGTCTAAAAAGATATAATTCAAAACAGAAGAAATTAGAGTTAAAAAAAATAGCAAATTTACATATATTAAATTTATTTGATATTTTAAGGTTACTTTTTAGCTAAAATTCTCTTCTTTTTAATTATTTAAAAGTGGTCATACATAGAATACATGGGCTCTAAACAATCATAGGTAAATCAACTTAAATTTCCTGTAAATTTAAAGGCAGAAAATAAATTTGTCTATTGAAATGCGAAGTATAAGAACGAAATTATCTCTGATTTAAACAGAGAAACTGAAGAGTCTTATTGGAAAGTGCATTTATTCTAACAAGAGTTTTTGAATTCTACAGGCTGTTTTAAAAAATTGAACCTTCTACTGTAAGTCACACTATAACTTACTTTCAAGTTTTTTAAAAAGAAATGTAGATTTTCTTAAGGTAACAAAAAGTTCATTGGTCCTGCTTTCGAAGGCTTTCACAGAAAAGATCATTTAAATAAACTTTGTTGTGAGGACAGGGTAGACAGATGAAAGTTCTCTTTTTACTATGTTGTCTCAATCTCACTAATATTTACATTACTTTCATACAATCGAATTTGTGTGTGGGGTGTGGCTTTTTTCCCTTTGGAGTCTTGTTGTCTTTGTGTCTGATTGAGGTGTTAGAGGTTGTGCTAAGCATTCAGTGAGCTGTAATCGTTTCAGTCTTTGCTTACCACAGTCACCAGAGATCACTTCTGCCTGGCTCTTTAAGCATCCTCCATTAACTGTGAAGATGGCCTGTTCCACAACCCAGCTAACGTATATCTGTTTGGATTACACGCCGAGGTTCCCTGACCTGTTTTGAGTTGCCACTTACTTAAATCTTAAACTTCATTTCTGTGCTTGACAGCAATGCCATTGTTTTGCTTATTTCCCGATGGGAAGGCTGGCAGTCTCCTCTGAGACTGATGCCAACTGAGCTCTGTGTATCAGCCAGTAGGAGTCACTTGGAGCAGATGGTCATCATCCTTCCCCACAGCCCAAATCCCTGGTCTGGGTGGCAAAGTCCCAAGACCACACCTACATACATGCCAACTGTCCTTATTTACTAAGATACTTCTTCTTATTTGTTTAGCTTAATAAATCATTTTCCTTAATATCTTTCTAAAGGACTCCTGCTCTTATTTCAATTTTCTTTGATCTATCTTCCTATTAGCATTTCTCCCCTCTATCCCTATCCTTTATTACCCAGGTTACTCAAATGTCTATTTTTTAATCCAAATTTCTTCTTGGTTCCAAAAATATTCATCTCTAACTACAGAGATTTTATATAATTACTGGTATATATGTACCAGGTTGAAATTTTGTTCTAGTGAGAAAGTCTACAAATCATTACTCCTTCCATTTCTATTCTTTCAATTTAAAATATGAGAGTTGGCTTTTGGGTGTTTTATCAAAAAGAAACAAATGAACAACTGTTTTATGATTCTAAGGAGCATCTTAACAGACTTAGAGTTGACAAAACTTCTGAAAAAAAAGTTGATACTTAACCTAATTACAGGGTAGAGCATTCAGCTTAATTCCTAAGAGGGTTAAAGGTACATAAAATACTTAAAAAAAACCAAAAAACAAAACCACTCTCGGGGATGTACAATTAATGGAAACATCCTAAGCTTACTTGTTTGATAATAGTGGTAAGTTACTAAACCATGTCAGTTTTGGACTGGAAAAGAATTGTATCATATCATTCAGAAACATAATATTCTGGTAAAAAGTTGGTTGGGCCCTGCTATTATGATCATAATGTAATCAGGTTAAAAAAATGTCATAACAATTTGCAGTTATTTTTCCTTTAGAATTATCTAGAATATCAAGGGAAGTCTTCTAAGGACAGGGATTGACAGGTAGTTTTACTCCTGGAAAGTTCTATCTAAATTGTTATGAAATGAGATATACTACTGGACGTATACTTAAATGGATTCCATTATGAATCTTGTAGAACGTGAAAAGACCTTTTGAAATGCAAATATCATCTCCTAATGTTTTTATAAATCCATATTAAAAAAATACCTAGCACACTGAACCTGACGTAAACTTGTACTTAAGGAAAAGGACCTGCCACTGCATGAGAGAAAATGAGAGTGGCAAGACATAATTCGTTCTGTTAGGCTGGCGCTCACAGTAAGTTTCTTTCAAGGAACAGAGGGATCCTGAAAAGATCATGAAACCCTTAGGGAAAGAGGAATAAGCTTCTTTGGGCCTAGAACAGCAAAGTTACATTGAATGCGGTGATGTGTGTTTTTAAAGTTGTGCCATTAGGAAAATACACGCCAGAGAGGTTAGCTTAGTCAAAACTTTAGATTTTTTAGTGTCATTTTTATTTCCCTAGCATTGGAGAAGCTGGGATGTAATTTGTTGAGAGTTTGGGTGATACACAGTTCATCCCAAGGAAGGTGGACATAAGGGCATATTTCATTTAATTATGGCAGTCAGACTCATCGACATTGCCAATGACTTAATACAAGCACTAAGGCTGACGAATACAAACTACTCAAGTTGGTAGTTAGAAAGCACTTGAAAAAGGTATGACATATTATAGGAAAAACAATGTTACTGGTGCATGAAAATAAGTATTAATAAAAAAAAGCAATAGGCTGCTTTGTACTTAGCAGAGGGTTATGAGAAGATACATTTTACATAGCACTAAAATGTACTTTCGGTAGCTTGAGGAAAGGACAGTGAATTCTTATTTCAGATGCCTCTTATGATGAAACATTAAAAAAAAAATGAGAGGATAGTTTGACTATCCATAAACGCTACATTTTTCTTACCCTCATAAGGTAATGCTAATGTTAATATAACTGCTCCAGTCAAGCACGATAGGATCGATTATTTTTAAGCAGAGGATTCTTGTAGAATTACACACTAAACATTCATGGCAGAACAAAAGGAAAGATGAAAACTTAATAATTTCTCTAATTTTGCTTTTTTACTACAAGGAAACATGACTAGGGAGAATTTCTTGATTTGTAAATTAATTACTCGGCAGAGGATTAATACATTATGTAGGCTCACTAGGCAAAACTTCATTTTCCTATTTGGCTTTATAGGCACCAGAATATAAGATTAATTTCTCCACATGTATAGTTATTTAAATAAAGTCGTATTAAGGAATTTTACCCATTTTCACTGAACAGGATGATGGATAAAAGTAAGTCACAAGCTGATATCTAACAGTAAGAAGATGAGGTATGTTACATAAGGTGACATGGGCTTGTTATTTAAGATCGTTAAATGTTATTTTTTTAATTAAAAAGTTCCACCCTTCTTGTCAACATACTAACAACAGAATGAAAATCAAAGCTTAATCAGTTCATCTAAAATGTTTCAGTGTGAGGCGAGATCTTGCATAATAACTTGCGACACATAACTGCTTGATAAAACATGCGCTGGATAAAAAAAATGCAAAAGCAGCAAACTTTCTAGGTTGACAACTTTCACGGCCATAATGGCCTAGTCTGGTTGAAACACACAGTACAATTACCATCCACGATTTATAATCTTGAGTTCCTACAAGTCTATCTATTTGATTTCAACGACCATTGACCTCTTAACTATATTACTACAAAACACTCAAACAGATCCCATTGCTGGAATGATAAAGAATGAACATGCGTGAGGTCCACAAATTAAATAAGAGGCCGGGGATGTTTCACTAAATCCTTCAGGAATTTATCTCCGGGTAGACTCAACCCTAGGATGGAGCTGTGAACACTCATTGAGATCAGAAGGTAAAAACTAATTTGAATAGCTTTAAGCAGTTTTGGAAAACTTTCAAAACCACACTGTAAAATAACAATACTAACCATAGTGTGACTTGGAATTTAACATAAAACTTACCAATGACATTAAGCACAAAATTGTTTAATAGTATCCTGAACTTCAGTAGAAAATTACAATGACTAGCAAGGGATAACTCTAGACTAGAAAATCAGAGTGAAAAGTCAAATAGACTTTGATTTCTTAATCTAGAGTCAAAAGAAAATGACAGATGCTTTCTAGTATAAGTTCTGCAACAAGAAATTGTTACATTTCCGTTTTAAAATCATACATCCAGTATACTTGTTTTTGGTCCCGCCCTTAAGAAACTTAGAATTTTATTAAGACAAGACTACTATAAGCTTAAAAGAAAGATAGACTCTCCAGCACACATTTTTATAGAAATACAGTAAACTGTTAACCTTCACTTCTATGAGCCCCCTTTTTTTTTTTTAAACCAAGACGTTTTCTTTTCTTAGACCAAAGCTTGAGCAAACAGTTAGGCCTGGCATCTTGTGTAATGAGTCCTATCAAGCCCAGGATTCTTTTAATCACACTCAAGTGGCATTTGGAAGTACTTCACCTCTGACAAAGTTGAGTGTGCATGTGTGCACATGCATGAGTGTTTTCAACTTCAGAAAATGAGCACTGAAGAGGGATATTGAATAACCCCAAGAGCTTATTAACCAGTGCTCCTTGTCATCTCCTTAAAGAAACATGGAGAGCTAAAGAGCTTCTGTAAGGATGAGTGGAAATAAAGATGTGGCGCATATTGTGTGTAAGAAGAACAGTACGCTTATCTGTCAGCTCCCAAATGAACGGCAAGCTGCTGCTCTGTATTACTGTTACTAAAAATACCGTGCCTGGTGTGGTTGATGGGATAAAATTCTGCAGTCTGATTTGGAAAAGAATTCACTGAGGTAACAACATAACCAGGACCCTTCCTCTTTCACTAGCCTTAGACTTCCACTGTTTACCCTTAAAAATTTCACTGGTCCTAAAGTAGACCCCAAACTCAAGGGCTAATTTATTTAACCCCTTACAAGGCATTCCATGCTCTAGGTATAGCAAATAAATACCAATTAAGCTTTTCAGTACATTATAAAGAGGAAACATGCCAACTAAGTAGAAGGTATATTCTGATTTCTTTATATTCCTTAAGATGGCACACACTGTTTTATAAAACCTACTTTTTGCTGTGATTTCTAAATTTCATTAGATTATCAGATTCTCTGAAGGTTAAAATAGCGACGCATTCTAGTCTCTTGTGGTTCCATATAAATTGTATTATGATTTGTTCTAGTTCTGTGAAATGTGTCCTGGGTAATTTGATAGGGATTGCATTAAATCTGTAGATTGCCTTGGGCAGTGTGACCATTTTAACAATACTGATCTTCCAATCCAGGAGCATGGGGTATAATCCCTTTTTTTTTTTTTTTTAACTTTTTTTTATTGAGTCATAGTCATTTTACAATGTGTTAAATTCCAGTGTAGAGCACAATTTTTCAGTTCTACATGAACATGTGTATATTCATTGTCACATTTTTTTTTTGCTGTGAGCTACCATAAGATCTTGTATGTATTTCCCTGTGCTATACAGTATAATCTTGTTTATCTATTCTATGTTTTGAAATCCCAGTCTGTCCCTTCCCACCCTCCGCCCCCTTGGCAACCACAAGTTTGTATTCTATGTCTATGAGTCTTTCTGTTTTGTATTTATGTTTTGTTTCGTTTTAGATTCCACATGTGAGCGATCTCATATGGTATTTTTCTTTCTCTTTCTGGCTTACTTCACTTAGAATGACATTCTCCAGGAACATCCATGTTGCTGCAAATGGCATTATGTTGTCGGTTTTTATGACTGAATAGTATTCCATTGGATAAATATACCACCTCTTCTTTATCCAGTCATCTGTTGATGGACATTTAGGCTGTTTCCATGTTTTGGCTATTGTCAATAGTGCTACTATGAACATTGGGGAGCAGGTGTCATTTTGAAGTAGGGTTCCTTCTGGATATACGCCCAGGAGCGGGATTCCTGGGTCATATGGTAAGTCTATTCCTAGTCTTTTGAGGAATCTCCATACTGTTTTCCATAGTGGCTGCATCAAACTGCATTCCCACCAGCAGTGTAGGAAGGTTCCCTTTTCTCCACAGCCTCTCCAGCATTTGTCATTTGTGGACTTTTGAATGATGGCCATTCTGACTGGTGTGTAGTTTTGTCCATTTTTAAAAGTCTTCTTTAATTTCCTTCATCAGTGTTTTATAGTTCTCTGTGTATAAGTCTTTCACCTCCTTGGTTAGATTTATTCCTAGGTATTTTATTACTTTGGGTGCTATTTTTAAGGGGATTGTTTCTTTACTTTCTTTTCCTGTTGATTCATCGTTAGTGTAAAGAAATGCAACAGGTTTTTGTATATTAATCTTGTAACCTGCTACCTTGCTGAACCTGCCTCAATACTATCTTTATCAGTAACAGTTCCTGTCAAAGTGGAAACAGCTTTTTAATATTCCTCAGTTAACTGACATTAATCTTTTATCTATGTCAAAGGACAAGCAGAGGATCAGGTAAAATAAATAAACTATATATATGCAAGAGCTGAGGTCATAGAAATACAGAAGGAGAAAAGTGAGGGAAGAGCTTATTTGTCTAATATATACATCACTTAAAAACCTCCCTTTCCTCCTTCTTTTTTTCCTTCTCTCCCATTCCTTTCTCAACAAACATTTATTGAGTACCTCCTATGTGCCAGGCAACAATCTAGCTGGAGACACAACTCCTTGCTCTCAAGAAGGTGCTGATAGTCATGGAGAAACTTTAGCAGATGAGCAAAGACTTGAAGAGCAAGTACTGCTCCAGGTGAATTTAAAGGGCAAGTCAGAGTTAGGCAGAGTCGGAGAAGGAAACAGCCAGCAAATGCAAAGTCAAAGAGGGGATGTAAAAGCAGACCTGGTTGTTTGGTAGGATTAGAGTTTATGGTCTGTGTAAGGAAACAGTCAAAAATGAGGATGGAGACATAGGCAGGGGCCAGCACATGTAAGGTTTTCATTCTGAAGGTAACGGTGAGTCAATGAAGGATTTTAATCATGGGGTGTGACATGATCAGATTTATCCCCTGAAAACATTACCCTGGCTATACTGATATCACTCTCCCGGGAGGGGGTTTGGAGGGTGAGGAGGGAAGGGCAAAACTGGAAGCTGGGAGACCAGCTGAGGGGCTGCTGCAGCAATTCAGGCAAATGATGATGAGATCCCATCCCCCAAGCAAGCAAAGCTTCAGACTTTGTTCCTCCCATCTGTGATCACTTCTGTGGTTCTTCTCAATAAATTTCCCATACCTTCAATATTTACTCCTTAAAAATAAAATCTTATCCTGGGTATATGGGGAAACTCACACTAGGTCTGTCCCAAAGTTGCTGACATGTTCTGATATAATTCTCACCTAGTCTCACTCCATGAGGAAGCAGATGTTGAAAGAAATGATTTGGTGAGAAGTTGGCTGTGGAGCATGAGGAAAAGGAAGGCATGAAGGACAGGATGGATGGATGCATGGATGGACATACCAATTCAGCAGATATTTACTAGACTCCCACTAAGTGCCAGATAGTATCTTGGGTATCAGGTTCACTAATGGTCTTTTTTTATCCAAGATCCCAATTGCATTGATTGTTATTTCTCCTTTATCTCCTCTAGACTATAACAATTTCTGTTTTTTCTTTGCTTCTGATGTATGACCTCGATATTTCTGACTAATACTGATCAGTTATTTTGTAGAGTGTCCCTCAATATGGGTTTGTCTGCAGTTTTCTCATGATTGAAGTTATGCATTTTTGGCAAAATTACCACAGAAATGATGTGCATTGTATGCTTCTCAAAGCATCACACCAAGAGGTTCATGGTGCTGATACATCTTACTTCTGGTGCTGTTAACCTTGACCATTCAAGTTGGTGTCTGCTGTGTTGTTCCAAAGTAAAGTTACCACCTTTCCCTTTGCAACTGATAAATATCTCGGTCAAGATACTTTGAACTATGTAACCCAATTTTCCCTGAAACTTCTGGCCATTGATTTTCATATCCATTAAGGGATCTGTCTGCAACATTTATTATTGTGGTGTTTGCCTAATGGCATGTCTCTGTTTGCCCTTTTCCTTCTACACATAATTAATTTATTAATTTATTAGATTATTTACTTCTATCAGTATGGACTCATGGATATTTATCTTATTCCATGGGTTAAAAATCAATACTATTATTATTTATTTTGTTGCTCAAATTCTTTCAGCTTTGGTCAGTAGGAGCTCCTTCAGGTTGGCTCCTGTATTCTTCTGACATGGCCTCATCATTTTTGTAGAGCACTTCCTTACTCTTTGGTCCAAGAAGATCAGCCTCACCTTGTGTTTTCCCTCCCTTGGCCCTGGATTCAAGAGCTTCTCCTTGAAGCCCTGGTTTCCTTTGTTGGAAAATGGTGTTTAGAGACAAAGACCTGGTGCTAGGTATGACACTGTTACAGAGGTATCATGGCTTTAGGCCCAGGAGAGGGTATTTCTGAGATAGGTTGGTTAGGGAAAGCCTCTCTGAGGCGGTCATTTGAGTAGAGACCTGAATGAAGTGGAGGAGCGAGCAACGCAAAAGCTGGGGAGAGCTTTCAGGAGGAGGGTACAGTGAGTGCAAATCGGGAGGTAAGAAACAGCATGCCTGGCATGGAACAGCAAGAACACAAGTGTGGCGGCAGCTTTGTGGGCCGGGGGAGTGAGTACAGAGAGGGAACAGACCCTTTGTAAGCCGCAGTGAAGACTAGGGATTTTAACTTCCATGGGAAGCCACTGGAGTGTTTTGAGCAGGAGGGTAGCAGAATCTGATTTATTTGGTGTCAAGAGAGTACTCTGAGTGATGTATGGCAAACAAAATGTGGGCTGGCAACTTAGGAGGTGACCGCAGCAGCTCCTGCAAAACATTAATGGTGGCAAGACATAGTGGGGGTTAAGGCCAGGACTGTAGCCCTGGAAGTGGTGAGAAGTGGCTAAATTTGATGCGTGTGTGTATTTACATAGAAATATTTTAAGCACATGGAAAACTCAGAAAATAACATTAAACGAAACACCTATGTAGTTATCACTAAACCTCATCACATTCTCACACTTGGTCACATTTGCTTCAGCATAAAGCATTAGTGAAGATCCTTGTGTCTCCCTTGCCAGTCCATACCTCCCCGAAGTTAAGCATTATGATACACTTGACATTTATCTTTCTCATAGACAGCTTTAACTATAAAGAAATATTTAACTATCATATTTGATGCTTAAAATTTTATATAAATAGTATCATAGTGCATGGATCATTTTGCACCTTGCTTTATTCCCAACAAACTTATGATGCAGAGATCTACCACAATGATATGTGTAGCTCCAGCTCATTTATTTTAAATTGCTCTGCAGTACTGTTTCATTGTGCAAATATATAAAGTTCATTTATCCATTTGCCTGCTGATAGACATTTCTGTTATTTTCAGTTTTTCTGTCTTACAAGAAATGCTGCATTCAACATTCTTTCCTTCTTTTTGTGCATATGTTGACACTTTTCTAGAGTGTGTATCCAGAAGTGCAATTTCTGGATCAAAAGATACACACACTATCAATACAACAAGATATTGACAATTTGTTCTCAAAAGCAGTTGTAGCAACTTATAATCCCATCGGAATTTTATGGAAGTTCCTGTTTCTCTAAATTCTCACCAATGTACATGACTGCCAGACTTTAAAAAAATTTGCCAATTATATTGGTATGACATGATAGTCATTATTTTAGTTTTCATTTTCCCTGGCTACCAGTGATGAACATTTTTTCAAGTTTCCTCTTCTGTGAATTACATGTATCTTTTCTTTTTTTTTTTTTAATGGAGGTACTGAGGATTGAACCCAGGGCCTCGTCCATGCTAAGCATGTGCTCTACCACTAAGCTATACCCACCACCCCCTGCCCGCCTCCGTATTTAACTGGGTGGTTTTCTTATGACATAGTCATCCTGGGTGTTAATCCTTTGTTGGTGATGTGCATTGCAAATTCCTCACTTCTTACTTAGTTTAGGCGTTTTACCAACCAGGGGTTTTAAAATGTAATACAGTCAAATACTATTGCTCTATTTTTTTCCCCCAGAAGTTTTAGAGTTTGTCTTTTCACATTTAATCCTTTAAGCTAACAGGAAATTCTTTTTCGTGTGTAGAATAAATATCCTTCATAGGAAAAACCACTTATCCCATCATCCAGTCCTTCCTCATTCTGCTGATATAATATGAGTAATGGCACATCTGACATTTTTCAGTTTTCTATATTTGAGGGGGGTCTGTTTTTAAGTTCTTTATTGTCCTTTATTTGTCCATCCCTGGGCCATTATATTGCTTTAACTGTTTATGCCCTTATGAGAAGATTTGCTGGTTGGCAAAACAAGTCATCCTCCATGTTCTGCTCCTATGAAATTGTCTTATTCTTGACTCTGCTTTTCCATTTGAAATAAGGATCAGCTTGTTAAATGTTAAGAAAAACTATCAGGAATTTGGCTCTAATTGTGTTGAATTTCACATTTTTACGATATTGAGTTTTTCTACCTATGAATATTCCACCTAAAAGGTCTTAAAGGGGTTTTTAGTACAGTTTTGAAACTTTTCTCCATAAGAAAAGCTGTACATTTTTGGTTAGTGTTCATCTCAAGGGCCATAAGAGAGAGCACACACTGCAATGAACCAGCTGTGTGATCCCAGGATACAAGTTACTTAGCCTCTCTGTAACTCAGTTTCCTTGTCAGTAAACTGGGGATAGTAATGGTACCTACTTAATAGGTTTTGTCATGAGGATTAAAATGTGGAAGCATTTAGGTCAGTGTCTGGCACATAACGACCTCACAGAAGATTTGAAATTTTTCATCCAACACAGTACCTATTGAGTTCTATGATGTGTTAGGTGCTGTTTCTGGCACTAAGGATAGAGCAGTGAATAAAACAGACAAAGCTTTTCTCCCCTCACATAAATAATCCACATGAAGTACTTTTTAGGCTTTGCACTTAATAAATAGTAGCAGCTGCTATAAGATATGATATCTGAGCCCTAAAGGAAGTGGAGGAGTGAGCCATTTGGATGTCTGGACAAACAGTGTCTCAAACAGAGGGAACAGCAGTGCCACAGCCCGGAGGAGGTAGACAGCCTGGTGTGTTCCAGGAGCAGGGAGAAGACCAGTGTATCTGAGCTGAAAAGAGCAAGGAGGAGAGTGGGAGGTGAGGACAGACACAGGGTGGAGGGCAAGATCACACAGGTCTTACAGGCCACTCCAAGGACTTCTATACTGTGTGATCTGGAAAGCTTCTCTGGGTTTTCTGGTGGGCAGACTAATATGTACTGATGAATAGTCATTAGCTATTATTATTATTATATTTTCTACTTAGGTATACCTGGTGTATAAGAAGGCTGCTGAATATAGTATATTAATTTACTGGTGATAATAATAATAGCTAATACAGACATATGCTTGTAAGGTATCAGGCACTTTACATAGTTTAAGTCATTTAACCCTTTCAATGACCTATTTACAGATGAGTTAACTGCAGTATAGACAGGCTAAGTAATGACCAGAATTACCTGGATGGCAAATTGCAAGTCTGAGATCTTGTATCTGACAATGCTGTTGATTCTCTCATAGTTTTGGATGCCTTTGGATGTAAATAGTCACTTTATCTGATAATAAGGACAGTTTGGCCTTGTCTTTGCAGTTCTAATACTACTTAATTCTTTTCTATTTTGGGGTGGGGTGGGCAATGTTATTAAAATGGTTAGAATTTCTAGTAACAATGCTAAATAGACTTGGAGAGAATGGACATGCTTACTTCTGGCTTTAGTAGGAACATTTCTAAATTTCTACCATGAAGAAAAATGTTTCCATTTTGTTCCTAATGGTCAACTATTATCAAGATAAGAACTCTTCTTCAATGCTCAATTTCCTAGAAAAAAATTTTTTAAAAAATTCCCAAGAATGAGCACTGAACTTTATCAAGCACTTTTCTACACTGTGATATTGAATCACTCCTGTTTTTAAAAGAGAAACCCTACTTAATAATGGGCGTGTGTTTGTGAGAGAGAGGGAGAATAAACTGCCAAATTCCGTATGACACTGTTTTATGTAGGACTTTTATACCTAAGATCACAAGTAAAAGTGATCTATAGTTTTCTATAGCTTGTTTTTCCTGTATTACCTGTCAAGTTTTGATAATTTTTTAATAACATGTATTAAGTTGCTTTTCCTTTCTCTGTTCACAGCTTTTATGAGAGAGACATTACTTGAAGCTGTGATAGAACTATCTATATGTTGTATCTTTTTTTGTGGGAATACTTTTGATTAAACCCTGGATGTTGTTAAGGTAGAGTTGATGAGAATTGTTAAAGGACTGGAGGTGAGGTGTGAATGAGAGGATGATGCCCAAGTTCGTGGTTTAGGTGGCTGAATTCATGCTAGGTACCGAAATAGGGGACATCGGGAAGGTAGCAGATGAGTGGAAAGGTGATTAATATAGATTTTGACATTTCAAGTTTTGACAGATTTTGATTTCAAGTTTCTTTGGGGTCAGATAGAGATGTTCAAGAACGTGTCGGGGCCATGTGGAGATAGAGCTTTGAGTCTGTGGTTCATTGATTAATTTCATTCCATTCATTCAAAAAATATTGAGTGTCCATTCAATGTCACACTCTGGGTATGCAGTCTCTCTCCTCTCCCTCCCAGTTTAGCCTTTCTGACGGGGATAATGCCATTTCCTCCTCAATCTGGTATTAACAGTAACTATGTTTCCTGTGCTTCTCTCCCCTAACTTTAGAGTTTTGGTTTCCCCCTCCGTCTCCCTGATTTTCCAAAATGACCTGGGAGAAGACATGTGATTGATGGGGGTGGGAAAGAAGATTTTCTGTAGTGTTTGGAATTAATTTTTAAGTTGGAAGAAACATAAAGTAGGAACTTAATTACTGCTTGAAATAAATTAAGTCCTTAAAAGAGCTTTGGACATTGTTCTTGGCTATACAGCTAGAGACAGCTTCACAAATAGGTGCCAAAACCAATTTCCACCAGCAGACTTGCTAGAGAGTCTAGAAAGTCTTCATTTAAAATGCACGTATTACCCTGGGTTGAGGAGGGTTTAGGATGTAAATGGTACTTAATCTTCTCATACATAAAATAAAACATTAGGACATGGTGATATCCTAGATTCTTTCAGCCTTTAAATGTAGAGTTTAAATGTAGTTACTAGTTTAAATGTTGAGATACTGACCATGAGATGTTAAATATTGGAGGATACAGAATTCTTTTCTGTGGAGGTCTTCAGAAAAGGTATGTCCTTTCTCCATATTTCAGTTAAATGTATGTCCACCCAAAGGCTAGAGAAATGAGAGGTGTATCATGAATACAGGGACCTAAAGCGGATACAGAACTGCACAATCCAGGAAATCACAGGGGCTAAAGACAAAAGCCTGGCTTTCAGCACGAAGACATCTAAATAAGCCCTGTGAGAAACATGCTATCAGGAAGATCATCTGGCAGGAAGGAAGGAGAAATCAGAAAGTATATGTTTCTCACTCTTTGAGGACTCAGAGTCTATCGGGCAGAAGGCAGAAGATGTAAAAACAAAGCCAAATACAACAAAACCCCCCAACACTTTTAATGGAAGAAAACCTCTGTGTAAGTGAGTTGAGCAACAGGGTGAGGACAACATGCCACTTCCATCTGGGTCAGGTTGAACCTTCAGGCAAGACAATCAAGGACTCTGAAAAACCAATGACTGCATCCCAGGCAGCCTGAGGGAAAGACCATTTTTGACAGGGAAGAAAGAGATGCTTTTGAGTGAGAATGAGTTCACTATGTCCCAGGAAGAAAGCAGTTGCTTTCCTGGATGTTTCAGTACTCTGAGAAAAACCTCAAGTTTCTCCAGAGTCCAGAAAAGACCTTATGTCAACCTGTGGGAGCCTCTGTTTTCCACACTGGGGTTGAATTCCATCACAAATCTGGTCGGTCTCCCTTCCTGGTGGGTGCTACTGTGCCAGTAACAAAGTTAGGAGAACTACCAACCAACCACTCTGCTTCCAGGAAGTATCTCCATCAATATTATAAATGCCATAAAGGTACGTACGTGGTCGCTGACAGGGAATAAAACAGCTTAAATGGCTCTGATGATATGATGTTCAATAAAATCATCCATATTTAGTTTTATTTTCCATTTGCAGGAATTACTATGTGGTTACATTTATGGGTTTTTTTTTTTTTTTTTGGAGTATGTTTTCTCCTTTCTTTTTCCCTCACCCATAATTTCTCTCCTCTTTTTACCTATACTTCACAGAGAACTTGTTTAAACACATGTAAGAGCCTCCAAATACTCACGATGGACTATAAATAGAAATTAAATAATGGATGTGTTAAAGATCATTTGTTAGAATTAGAAATCACTGACAGCAGAAGTACTGTGGACACATATAAAAGATTTAGGTCCCAGCTGCTGGGAGAAATACCTCTTAGAAAAGCCAGTGTGACTACATACAGGGACATATACAACAGCTGTATTTTTATCGTATTTCTCTCCACTCTGTAAGCTAGTCTGTGTCTAAGCCTTCTTGATTATTCATTTGAAGTGCATTTATAGGTCTCTTTCTTTCCTTCCTGTCTTTTACTGTAGTTTTTGACTTTCATAACCTCGCACTTAAAATAGCTGCATCCCTGACTCTTTTCTCTGCTTCGACCAATATGTATTACATACTTCACCAGATTAATACTCGTTAAATGTTGCTTTTCACATATCGCCAAGAACTGCAATGGTTTCCCATATCCTCTTTGGTTTTTAATGCTTCCACAAATCATCCCCATCTCAGTTATTTTCCCCAACACAAGTTTTCTTCCGTCAGGCCAGTTTCTGACTGTTTCCAAGTGTGCCACTGGCATTCAAACCTCCTTGCTTTTACTTATGCTCTTCTCTTTCACAAAGACCTTCCTCCTCAATATTTCCCTACTTCTACCACATCTCAGGTATGGCCAAGTCCTAGCACCTTTCTTATTCTGGACCTAATTGACTTTCCTTGCTGAGTTATAATCACAGACTACTCTGCACCATTTATGCTTCATTATACGTGACTGTTTCTTATCTACTAGACTTTTCTGCCCTACTGTATTTTCACTGAGAGTAACAGACATAGTCTGATGTGCTGGGAATGGGGAGTTGGGGGTGGAAAGGGGAGGGGTGGGGGAGGAAGACAGATAATACTCATAGTTTAGTGTTTATTAAAGTAGATGTCAACCAGAAATCTATGCCATAAAATCTTGGTTTACTTTGCTGAAAAAGAATTTATTTAGATGTATAAGAGAAAGAGATAGTAATATTAACTACTACCGTGAGGAAACACAACTAAAGAATTTGCTTACTGCGGAAAAAGAAAATTGGAGTTGGAGGATGTTCTAAAATTATCTTCAGCTGCTTATCTTTAAAAAAAATTGTAATCTACAATTATAAAATACTGTTTTGCATATTACAAGAAAAATTTTTGGATATAGTCCAAATGTAATTTTAAGTAATAATTTTTATGCTTTAATTCACCTCATCTTGTAGAAAAGTTGTTTGGCATGAAATATAAAGAAGGCTGTCATGACCTGATACTAACTTATCTCCCAACTTTATTTTCCACTACCTGGCTCCTAGGATTGCTTGCCAAAATCATTAATTATTGTTACATAAGTAAATCCCTAATGCCACTCCCTCTGGAGCACACTCCAAAGAGTTGCCTATGAGAGAAGCAGCCAAATTTAGAGCATCTATTTTTGTGACTTTTTGGGGGGAGATTCTTATTTAAAATCACTGCTTTTCTCTATCCATGGCGACTTACTACTGAGGGCAAGTCTCCCCAGAATGGCAGTCACACTACCTTCTCAATGCACCTCAGTTTTGACTGTCTGGAGGATGATGGCCTATCTCTTGGAGTGACCCCAGGTTACCCAGAATGAATTTTAGGTAGGCCATGAGACTAATATATTGTGATCCTCTTGAATATACCCTTCATGGTATGCAAAATTGCATCCAGTTCCTTTCCCTTGAGGTGGTAACAGAAAGAAATAAACCTTATTTACAAACTCCCCTCCTCACACTACACGGCCTTTGCACCTGCTTCCATTCCTCTGCTTTCCTTATCAAGCAGATCACTGCTTAAATTCTACATATACGAGTTACCTTCATGAGGCTGCCGGGTCATCCTTTCTAACACCTTTCTACCTTTCTGCATCCTTTCTACCACCACCCCAGCTCTCTTACTCTCTATGCTATATTAACTTTTGGTTTTTACCTATATTAAAACACAAGCACTGTCTGCTTTGTGTTAAGAGTTAGTACTTGTGCTAGCTGCATGGCTTACCCATTCGACTGTAAGCTTCTCAAAGAAGATGATATTGTATCTATCTTTCTCTTTGTAGGCTAATCTTTCCAACCGTGGCTTGCAAGCATCATATATATGATATATATATATATATATATCATATATATATATATATCATATATATATATATACACACACACATACATATTTTATATGTGTGTATATATGCACAATAAAAGTTGAAAGAGTTAAAAATGAATATATATACTTAAAAGTCTGACAATAAAAGAAACTTTGTAATATGTGCCCCCGACTCACTAAAAGTTCAAATTTATTCTATTAAAGCAAGTTAAGAGGTTCACTGTCAACAATCATCAACCTCAAACTTCATTTTCTTATTTCAGTTTGTTGGCAGCATATAAGCTGCTTAAGTGACATTTTGAATTAAAGCAATATTCTTAATATTTTACTCAACTCTAGTATCTCTAGCATCCAATATTCTTTATAACTGCTTTATGCGAACATCGTGGACAACTTGCCTCTATTATTAAGGCACCATAAGGCATAATTGTATCTAAATGATTCAGGATGAAACACACACCAAACTGTTTTGCTGAAAATCAACTTATGTAGTTGAACAGTTATTGTGTACTATTAAACAGTTGGCACATCTCGCATTTTTGGCATGTAAAAGCCAATTTGGGTTTAGACTTATGTTGTTTAAATGATGCCAATGTGTACTTCTCACCTTCTTAAATATATCAAAATTCCTCAGGATGCCAAACAAAATCTATCCTCTGGGAGTAAAATGTGCCAATAGCTTAATGGTACATGGAAGCATTACTGAATTAACTTGAGAGGAGAAAAAAAAGACCGATTTCCCAATAACTGACTAAGACCTCAGAAGTGAACATGAATTACAGCTCTGGGAACTATCCGGTGAACTTAAGGCCAAATCAGACAATCCAGTACAAATTTTAGAATGATATCTATAAGGTCCCTTCAACTTTATAGCCTCTGGGTATAAAATTCACTGTCTTTAAGCTTCTCTTGGCAATTGTGCTTGCTGTTTGAAAGCCTGAGAGCAAATTATGTCTAAGAATTTGGAAAGAAAATTTTTCTTTATTTTCGTTTTTAGAATTTGGGCAGTGGTGGTAATGATAAAGGAAATGGGGACTCAGTGAGTAAATGTTCAGATAAATATGTGCTGTATGTTCAGAACAAATGGAAATAATGATACTAATCATGCAAATTATGGATTTGCTTGTGGTCTGGCAAGTATGTGCTTATTTTGTACACAGAGAGGAGAGTCCAGCAGGCAATAAACATAACCTAAGACACTTGGAGATAAACATTGCATTTGAATATCACTATCTATTGGTATTTTAACTTGTTCTGTAAAACTCATGTAGGAGGAGCTCCTGAAAGGCTTGTTAAGATGCAGATTGCTGGGTGCACTCCCACATTTCCTTATTCTTCACTAGCTCTGGGGTCGGGTTCAACAATTTGTGTTTCTACAAGTTCCCAGATGCTGCTGCTGCTGCTGCTGCTGCTGCTGCTGCTGCTGCTGCCTCTCAGATCACCCTTTGAGACCCATTGTCCCTTTGTCCACCCTTTGTCCTAGAGCAGAAGGAGCAGGTGAAGCAACTGAATCAAAAGATGAGAGAGGTGTCAGATGAGGTGCAGTCAGCCCCCCGTATCCACGGTTTCACTTTCTGTGGTTTCAGTCCGAAAATATTGAATGGAAAATTCCAGAAATAAACAATTTATAAGTTTTAAATTGCAGGCTGTTCTGCATAGCATGACAAAATCTTGTGCCTTTCTGATCCCTCCTGCCAGGGAGGTGAATCATCCCTTTGTCCAGTGAACCCACCATTAGTCCCTTAGTAGCTCTCTCAGTTCTCAGACTGACCATCTGAGGTGTCGCGGTGCTTGTGTTCAGGGAACCCTTATTTTGCTTAATGGACCCAAAGCACAAGTGTAATAATGCTGGCAATTCCTATACGCCAGAGAAGGCATGAAGTGTACCCTGTAAGTGGAAGTTCTCAACCTACTAACAAAAGAAAAAAAATCGTATGTTGAGGTTGCTAAGATCTACAGTAAGAATGAATCTTCTATCCACATATGTGGAAAAGGAAAAAGAAACTAATGTTAGTTTTGCTATCTCACCTCAAACTGCAAAAGTTTTGGCAGCGGTGCATGGTTAAGTGCTCAGTTAAGATGGAAAAGGCATTAAATTCGTACAATAAGATATTTCGAGAGATAGAGAGCTCATATTCACATTAATTTTATTACAGGATATTGTTATAATTGTTCTATTTTATTATTAGTTACTGTTGTTAATCTCTTACTGTGCCTAGTTTATAAACCTTATCATAGGTACGTATGTACAGGAAAAAAACAGTATATACAGGGTGTGGTACTGTCCTCAGTTTCAGGCATCCCTTGGGGGTCTTGGAACGCATCCCCGTGCTGATAATCAAGACTATGAGTATGATTATTATTTTGTTTTTGCTATTGAGTTGTAGGAGTTTCCTATATGTTTTGGATATGAACACCTTATCAGATACATGATTTTCAAACATTTTCTCCCATTCTGTAGGTTGCCTTTTCAGTCTACTGATTGTTTCTCCTTTACTGTGCAAAAGCTTTTTAGTTTGATGCAGTCCCACTTGTGTACTCTTGCTTTTGTTGTCTGGGTTTTTGTTGTCATATCCAAGAAATTGTGGCTTAGACTAATGTTGAGGCGAGAAAAGAAACCAGTCCTTTGGGTAGCCCTTTGAAAAGTCAGAGCATTGGATGTACACTGCATCCTTCTCTTTCCTTCTGAGGGAGGGGCCACTGAGCTGACTGGCCCCTGCCTGCTGTACCACGGGAACTCTGGAGCTGCAGCATGCCACCCCACTCCTTTGTTCTCTGTGGCCCCCAGGCATCTCGAGTATGCTAGGTCCCAACAGCGAGGCAAGACAAAAGCCAGTCCTTAGGTAGTGCTCCCCGCCACCCCCCACCAAGTCAGAACATAGGATGTAGGGTCCAGCCTTTCTCTTCCCAAGGAGAAGCCAGAAGGTAGTTGTGTCCTTCTGATTGTCTGGCACTGTGCTGGGGGCAGTGGTGGGGACTATGGAGCGAGTGCCATGAATTTTCCTACTGGCTACAAATGTGGTTGGTTTTGAGTCTGCTTTGGGCGCAAGAACCTCTTAACTGGTTTCTAGATTTCTTACAAAGGGAATTGGTTCATGTTCTGTTGTTGAATCAGTGTGTCTGTGGGAGGAATGAGGGTCTGGGCTTCCTATTCTGCCATATTGCTGTATCAGTACCAGACTTTTCTTAAACTGGCCTCTTTAGTAAGATAATCTCACCAATTAATGGCCACTAGACTACATGAAGATGAACAAGTCTCAGCCAAACTAACAGTGCTACAGTCAATGTGGCTGAATTACACACAGACGAGGTAGAAGAAAACATAAGCATTTTTGATAGAAGACCTTATTCAGGCCGGGTCACATACTCATACTCAACCAGTTTGACCATTTTGATTTGGTTATTTGATAGAACTGACTGGGTGTTTAAGGACGGTAATCAGTTTTTGAATTATATTAGTAAGTGGGTCAGTTCATCATGTAACTGAAGCAGTTATGTGTCTTGAAAGCTTCAAAGCTTTCCCATTATATAAATTACCATGACGGCCAACAAAAGGGGAATAGATGAGAATAACACAAAAATTTTTTTTGAGATCTGGTCTAATTTCCAGTACACTGGTATTGGTGTCTATTACTTTTTTTATTAGACATTTTTGCATGGGTAGCATTTTACATTTCACTCCTAAAACAATTATCTATTATTTCATTTTATTTTTGCCATACCTCTGCGAGGTAGAATCTGAGGAAATGGGTCCAAATATACTTTTATTGCTAACTTAGTACATAGATACTAATTGTGGAAACAATTTGTTTAGAGATGGTGGAGCTTTTGTACTGACTGTTAATAGGGGTAGTACAACCATTACAATCAACAGTGGACATCATATCTTATAAAACAGTTGAAATATTGCACTTATAATTTTCTTAGCCTTTATAAATGAACAAGGACATTAAAAATGAGCTGTAATTGTAACATTCTGCTTTACTAGTTAAACATATTTTCTTTGGATTTGATTATCCTTTGAATTTTGGTGGAGAATGAGGGTCAAGGATAACTTGAGGTTTTCTCCTTTAACTGATAAGATTATTCTCTGCTTTATTATAAATGAATTATTCTATTTATTATTCTAGAAGTGAATTATTCTATTATTTCTATTTGTTAGGAAATAATTCAAACAGAAAACCCAATGTACCTTCCTAAGATTCATGGAGAACCTATCTATCATGAGCTAAGGAAATCACATTATATTCTTTCAATCTAGCTTTAATTTTGGTTTCCAAACAATCTATATCTCTTTCAAGGTTAAAAGCATCGAAAGTACACACTGAGCGCTAAGGAAAATCTTAAAATTTCCTGAAATGCATTAGCCGTCCTATTTATATAACAAATATCTTGTTTGTTTATGATGGTCTACATCATTAATCTAGATAAACAAACGTAGATGTGAAGGGAGCTGGGTTTGCTGTTTTGTCCATTGCCCAGCAACCAAGGGTGACAACTGTTCTGCAGCAGGGCGCTGTGGCACAGGACCGTGCTACGGCGCATATGCCACTTTCTATAATGATGCTGATTCAGGCAGGAAAGCCTAGCACCTCACATTTACTTTAAGTCAACAGGGCAAGTTTAAGGTGTTTACTTGTTAAAAATTTCACTTCTCTAAAATGTCAGTGTTTGTCTCAATGAGGTGATGGGTACATAGAAGCTTTTTGTATATCTGTAGGTTTGAAATACTTAATTTTTTGACAAAGTGTAAATGCTCACAAAGCTAATTATATACCTTCATTTCTTAAAATGAATTTTTATGGGCTTCAAAAAATTATGATAGTAATATATGCTTATAATAAATTAATATACTATAAAAGATAATATAACATGAAATATGCATAAAGCAAAAAACTGCAAGCTCCCCTCCTTGCTCCTAATTCCGCAGTTCTATTCTCTGAGGTAACCATTCTTTCTTTCAACAGATTATATATTCTTCTTTATTATTAAAAATACTTTTCAGAATGAACAGATACATAAAGTAACTATAAATCTGATCACGGCAAAATAGATTTGAAATAGATTTTATAAATGACACATCAAAAATGTAATGTGAGAAAAATGATAAAAATCATATTTTCTTCTGATTAACCTAGTAGTTGAGCATTGTTAAAGATATAAAGCAAATGACTTTTAAAACCTATTTCACCACTTTTTCTATTAAAATTGGAAGTAAAGTTTATTTCTTTCATAAGCTTTTGTTTATAAGTGTTAAAAAATAATCTAGCAATAGCTCAAGTTTGATTTAAAGTCACAGGCACTACTCTTCTGGAGACAGATGAGTCTCTTTAAATGAAAAAATACACTGGAGGTATATGAATAAACTTATTACCTCAGTTTCTTTATTATTCAGTTGGGCATAATTTGTGCTGTGAGAGTTGGAGTTTACTAGTCTCTGATATTCTTTCGTGGATACACTGAGGAGTGTAAAGGCAAGAATGACACACTTACTACATTCAATGACATTAACTGAGTGGAAAGGAGGGGCTTCTGTCCAAGAATAAGTGTGAACACAGGAGCTTTTGTGGCTAGGCCCCCTTAGAAGTTTGGAGTAATTTACAAACAAAGGAAAAGACCTTTTGACACTCGACAAGAGGGGTCATTTTATCTTTTATTCCTCAAGGAGTGAGTGCTTTATTAGAAAGAATACGAGTCCTGATTCTCCCAAGTCCTGGTTCTGTCGTAAATGAGCTATCTTGAGCCAATGATTGTCTCAGATTTCTTTGTGTATAAAGTGATTAATATCTGCCTTAATTTCATAATCCAACACACTTTCAGTTGGCAGTTATTATGTGTGACAATATAACGAATGAGACAGCTTTCCTCTTGTTATTTTCCCAAGCAAAATCCTTGCTTTACATGTGCTCACTGTAAAATAAAATAGCACTCTAAAAAAAAAAACTCTTTTTCCTCTGAGCCCATATTTGAGGACACAGATACTGATGCACATATAATTTAAGGCCACAAAAGTCAATCCCAGAAATTACGATAAAATTGGAGCTACTCATTCTTGGTCTTATGCTACAAAAAGATATTTTATTTTGAATAGGAGATAAGGTCAAGTCTCAAAAGATATAGCTCAGGCTTAGAGAGTCCAAGAAGAACTATTCTACCTGGAAACAGAATTTACCAGAAATTATGCTTTTGTTTTTTATTCTTTATTAACTAAAATTACAATATTAATGTACAAATCCATATGTCAATCTATTCATAACATATAACGTGGTGCAGTGGTTCTCGAAGTATGTTTTCTGTACGATAGGAGTCACAAGCCAAGGGGATTCTACGATCAAATAATTTTGGGAAATGCTAGGTTAAACAGGTATGTGTGTATCTGTGTTTCTTTAGGATTTCTATGTTACTTTAACTATAACTTGTTATAATACTACTCCCCTGATCTCCTTTCTTCTACCCTATTCTGCACGTTCCCTAACAGTCAACCTCCCCAAATTTGCTATTTTCAATACGTCACACTCTTTGCTGAAAAGCTTTCCCACTGTACCTTGATTTAGATTCCTTAATCCTGTCCTCAGTAACACCCTGATCTGATGTCCCCAGACTGCTGTTCTGATCTTATATCTTGCTTTTCTGATAACAAAATGTTTACTCACTTCCCCCAACCTGCTCTCTACTTTTCCAAATCCCAGGCTTTGTTCATGTGATCCTTCTGGCTGAAATATATTTTTTCAGTCCTATCCATTTTGTGAAAGTCTATTTGATATAGTGTTCTCCTTTGTTAAATCTTCTCTTAGAATCTCAGCCTTTTTTGAAAGGGCAAGGGGATGAACATTAATTTTTACTGTGTGCAAAGGACTTCTCGAAAACTTTGCTCTGCATTAAAAATTACTCCTTCTATCAGCATGTAAGTATAACAGCATGGTGAGTGGCACTTTTCTTGTTGCTTGACAGGGTTGACCCATCCTCGACAACAAGAGGGACTAAGTGAGGCCAAAAAGTCTTCAGCAATTGGGCCCAGACACCTCTCAAACACAAAAGGTGGCAGAATGTACCACAGCTATCACCCAAACCTCCAAATAAATATTTGGGGAAAGGAGGGCAAGACTTATGGGGTCACTGGTCTTTGTGGGAAGTACAGGGCATAGGATGAAAGGAGATTCTATTCTATGAAGCTGGTTTCAAAGGTGCTGGTGGGGTTTCCAAGAGACTAACCCAAAGACTAGATGTACCAGTGAGATGAAAAAAATCAGCAACTCATTCTCCACTGGAGATCTGTTTGAGCACAGAAATGTGCTAATCTGTCCCTGTGCCCATCTAAGCAAGGCAGAGAGAGCTGGAGAGACGGCTGGGCAGAGAAGGGGCAGTGTGGAGCTGCCTGCATTTGCAGGAAACTCCTGTGGGACAAGTAGGAGCTGCACTGAGTCAGCTCGCTGGTGCTCTACCCTAGATGATGACCTGCCTGGCCAGGGGAATAGGTCAGCAAGAGGTGACCTATCCTGGTGAGGATACCGCTGAGGGCGGGGAAGGAGCTGGCACAACTGCTGTACTCTGCCCTCAGAAAACAATATGGTGTCGACACCCTACAGGGCCCTCTGAACAACTCATAAATCCAGGCTTTGAGAGGGCCAGCCTTTGGACGCCAGCCTCAGAGGGAGTCAGAGAGGTAGTCATAACTAACAGAGGATTCTAAGAGTGGCCAACTATGTAAAGAAACACGTGTCCTGTTACCACTCCATTCTCCCTGGCTCAGCAGATCAGAGGATCCAGGCCTTGCAAGGAGGAGAGAGAACCAGAATCTTCAGAACCAGACACAGTTCTGCAATCCCTTCCACCTTTCAAACCGTGAGGATCCCAGTTCAAGCCTGCATTGAGTAGAGGGCAGATGAGATTTTTAAACTGCATTTGAGACTAAAGTTTTAGACAATACTAAATTTTAATAAGCAAGTGGCCCCAAAGTTGTTGAATATGACAAAGATATACCTAAGGGACAGGAAAAGACTTGACAAAGCCAGTTGAAAGCCACCATGAGAGCAAATAAGATTATATAATGTGTATACCTCCTGACTTGTGATTCTTCAATAAACTTATTAAATAAACAGGTTGGCCTTGGCTCTTAGCCCATGTTTCTCTGTGGTGACATACTATACTCTAGAGGAAAAGAGTCAGTGGAGGAAGTAACAGTCATGGTCTCTGGCCTGCTCACTTGCAAAGTCCACAAATAAAGCTAATAAAAGTTATTAGGGTCTATCTTGTTGGCAAATACATCAATGAATCCCACTGCATATTATCTTTCAATTTTCTTATTTTGGAGAGATGGGTTAGACAGATTGACCTAGCAATTTCTCCATTATGATGTCAAGATTTTATAATAACAGTTTCAATCAAAATGGTGGCTTTATAATAGCAACTATGATTAAGATGAAATGGCTGTAGTCAACATTAGTATTTTTATACAAAGAAACATGAAATCACTTTTGATAAGGGAGACAGAAAGAAAATAAAGTCAGCATTAGGGTAGACACTGGTTGATACCTGCTTTCTCCTTGCCGCACACACTTTTCTTTCCAGTCCAGCCTTCTCAAGGAGGGTTCTAAGCGTGTACCAAAAATAGAACAGAGGTGCCTGGCAACTTTCTTTCTGCTTCCTTGTCTGGGACAAAGAGACCTGAGGCCCAGTTCTGTCATTAATTAACTGCATAACCCTGGGCAGGGCAATGTAGTGGTGGGGGTTGGAGTAGACATCTACAGAAGGTCTTAAAACATCACACTTCTAGGAATATCCACAAATCCTCGTTGCTTTCTACGTAATCTCTCCAGTCCTTTGATATTACTTCACAGAGAAACTTATTTATCTGATAGTTGCTTTTGATGCTCTAACTAGACCAAGGCAACAGCTTATTAACAGAAAATACTCCAAATACCTGCAATCAGTCAGGATTTTCTCTCTAGAAATTTGCTTTAGGACAAAGCCATCAACATTGTACAGGGTTTACAAGTGTGATTTGCATTTTAAAAATTTTATTTATTTATTTGGTTTTTGAGTGAATGTCTCAGTTATCCCTTCTTTCTGTTCTCCATTAGGGATCTCTGGGAACCAGACTGCCTGGGTTTGAAACTTCAGTGCGCCCTTTATTACAGAGTGACCTTGGATATCAGTTACTTCCTCTGTAAAATGGGGATAACAATGACACATACTTCATAAATTCTTCTGAGGATTAAAGAATTAACACCTGTAAAGTGCTTAGAATAGTGCCTGGCAGAATAGATGTTAGCCATTATTTTATTATTTTTTAGGTAGATTTGGTTTAGCCTGCAGGCAGGCAGGCAGCTTAATAGGTGTCACACAGAAGGGCCCAGCGTTGGGGTTTAATGCTCTGTTACTGCCACCTTGAAATTCTTAGTTCTGTCTTTGAATTTGTGTTCCGTAAGTCAAGTCTGCTGGGACAGTGGAGCATGCCTGGAGGGATGGCTACTGTGCAGTCCCCTCCTCCTGGCCTCCAGCTCTCTGCCCTCCCTCCCCAGTGAATGTTGTTGCTCTCTGCCCCTGTTCAGGCCCAGGGCCCCTAGGTGTGGGTGTGGGAAGGACTGGGGATGGTGTATACCCCGTGGCATCTTGAGGTGGGGCACGGTATCAGGCACTGGGCTAGACACAGGGAATTCAAAAACAAGTAAGCACTTAAACTTCCGATTCTGATAAATTATCTTATAGCACATTAGCTTTCTCACTGAAAACAACTAGAAAACCTAAAGCTATATTTAAAAAATTTTTGTAAATTATTAGGGAGTTGTCCCAATATGGGTTTACATTTCCTGCCTGCAGAGCTTCACTTCAGTGATATATAGGATGCTTAATTCATAATAATGGAATCCTATACAAAATTGGATCTAATGAAGGGATTTATATTAGAGGAAAAGAGATGTGGAGGAAGGTCCATGACCATGGGACCCACTGGTTATGAGGTAGGAGCATGGAGGCATCTGTCCCACCCAGGGCTGGCAATGCCTCAGAGAATTTGGTGGGCACTGGGCAGGGGCAAGCTTCTGGCCCATTTCTGGTCCAGGTGGCTGTCCTGTTCCAGTATGGAGGGTGCAGTCCCAACCAGTGTGGGTTGGAGCAGTGGGGTTATAGGAAGGGGAGATGCCTGGCTCACGTCCCCACCTCTGGCCAAGGCACAGCGTCTCAGTCTGGTGACTGGAGGAGGGAAAATCTGATATCTGATGGGCTGTTTGTGCCTTGTGTCATGGGGTGAGACCCCCAGGGGCCCGTGAGAATCCGCTCTGAGTATCCATGTGCCTGAAGGAGCATGACCTAAATTAGCAAATGCAAACACTATTACAGGTTGAGAGAGAGACTATGGAAGAAGGGAGAAAGCTTCATATTTTAGTACCTTTAATGGCACTTTCTCTGGCTTTCTGAACAAGGGGCCCCACATTTCCATTTTCCTTGGGCCTCACAAATTATGTAGCTTGTCCTGCCTGGAAGGCTTACTTTCCTTCATAGGAGGCTTTTAAAACAGGCACTTTTGCTAGGCATTGTCACTGAGAAGTTACAGATGGCAGGTTATTAAACTATCTGAATATAGACAATGGTAATTGTAAACATCATACATGAATTTTAAAACAAATGGCTCTACTTTAAAAAAATCATACTAGCTCAGTATTTTCAAGACTGCCATTCCCTAAGAAAATTTTTTCTTTTAAATCCTATTCTCCTTTCTGCATTTTCAACAGCATGGAATTCAGGCTACTGTGCTTGCTTCATTTTCTTTGGTAATCTTGAATTTTGTAGCTTTTAAAACTAGAAACGAGTGTTCTGGCAAGACAGACAACTTAGCGTATAAACACAACTTTATTAAACAATACCCTGTGGATGCTTTTCCTAATGTATCTGGCAGTCTTTGTCACTGTTCACGTCCTGGGGATAAGGGGAACTAGACTAGGAGTTTTAATGTAACGTTCTTTAAGTATATCTTAGTATTTAAGTATTTAAATACTAAGTATTTAAGTAAATGGTCTAATTTCTACATAATTATTGAACTGAACTGTCTTTTCTAAAATTTAAAGATGTTTAAATAAGCTTGGCTAATTCAAAACCACTTGTACATCAGAGTGTTTGAATTCAGCAGCTTATAGCATTATTTATGAAGGAAGAACATATAAATATGAAGTACCTCATGTTGAATGTTACTGTACTGTATTTTCAGTGTTTCAGTACAGATCTTGTTAGACACAGGAACGTGTATAATCAAGTTAAATGCAAATAAAATAAAACTGGTCTAATAAAAAAAAAAAAAGGACTGTCATTCTCTTCAACCCATTCAGTAGAAATCAAGTACTGTCTCTTTCCTGAATTCTCAAGTCTTGATCATTAGCACTTTGGATAAAATAAGCACTGAAAACAAACAACAACAAAAAATAAATAATATTTTAAAAGTTTCCTGTGGGAGGTCTTCTCTTACTTCCAATGGCCAGCCTGGAGATGTGTGCTTTTTAGCCGAGGAATATTTCAGTTATCGAAGTATCTGAAATACTACGCATGTTTATCTCATGATAATGATACAAATTAGTTATATTATAATTTTTCACCCAAAATTTGAATGAGTATTTTCCACAACAACATACTGTGGAAGCTGCTGGCAGTGGGGCTGGGTATCAGGCTGAGATGAGCGTCTAATAAAAGTGAGGAAGACAGTGGAGAGGGCTATGGTATCAGCCAGGGAGCAGGCAGTAAGAGTGCACTCATCAGTATCAGAACAGTTGATACGTTATTGTCAATTACTCACATTACAAAGGCTGAAAGATCAAGCCTAATAAAAGCATTGAAAAACAAAATCAGTGGGACCACGGATCCTATGAATTGTACATGTGTTTTTAGTTTGGTCACAATTTTGGTGTTTTCATTTCAATATTACTCTCAGTCGAACCATTTCATCTGAGAAATGATTTGCTCATTTATATTTTCTGATTGATTAATGTCCCCAGGGTGCTGCCAAATTAGAATTTGCTACCCCAAATATTCCCCACAAGAAGACTTGCCACTGGTTCAAAAGTGCACTGAATGAAAGAAGGCAGGTCCAGATTCCAGCTGAGCAGTTGGGAAGCATCATCTTGGGTTGAATGGAAAATCAGGAGTTGAATGCAGTTTTGGAAAACAGATTTTTAAAAAAAATGTCAACATAGTTAAAAATCCTAACAATCCAGAAGCAGTGTTGTAGTACAGCACTAGTTATATTTGTGCCAAAACCTATGTTATGGGCCATAATCTTATAAAATTTTCTGTTTCTTTTAATGGCAACAGGTTAGTAGCCACCAGAAGAATCTTGCTCACCAAGATCCCTGTTGGCATAAGGCATATGGGCATCAGACTACATCTGCACATGCTGACATGTCAAAGTCTTGAAACAGAAACTTCAGAACTTCCTTGTGAATGCTGAAGGCAAGTCACTGACTTCATACTAGTTCCAGAGTACATGTTTCCAGGGACAGCATTCAACCACATAAACAACAAAACTGGGCAAAGCCTGGATGCGTACTTGGAAGTGTAAGTCTTAAGCAGAACAAAATATGAGTCAGCTTCTCGAGCTGCTAAGTTTCAGATAAGAATCTAAGACTAAATACAAAATTGGGAGTAAGAAGCATACAGTAGCAATTCTGAATGATGGGGCATCCTAGCACTGAGCAGTGGCCCCCATTCCTGTATCGTGAACACAGACTCCCCTGGCCTGGCTTCTCAGGCTGGGCAAGAGAGCCAGGGGAACATGATTTCATTCCATCTGGTCCTTGGCACTTATCTTCTTTTTGCTTTCTCTTGCAGTGCGAATCTGCTCATGCCCTGGTGTCCTCTCCAACTTTTCTTCCTAGCTATGCTGTTCATATTTCTTAAGTGCAAGGGTTCTGCATAGCATGTCACAGTTGGGACCAGTCACTGGTGGACACTTAATGAAGGGCATTTTAAATGTTTGGTTGTTCTCAGTGACCTCAATTGATGAGTTAGTACCATTCTCAGTTATGGTACAAATGTCTCAGTGAGTCCAAATTCTACTACAGGCTTGAAAAATTCTCAAGTTTACTATTCCTGACAGACTACTCCTTTGCTTAGCAACTGAAAGACACTTTCATTCCTTTTACCTTTTTTTTTTTTCGGCCTGACCAGACCAAAAGAGTGCTGGACTGTACATCTGCGTCAGCGGGTTACCACTTCAGTACAACTCAAGCAAAACAATTTGAAAAAGTGCCAAACTATTTTGGGATTGGGCAGACAATAGTGACCCTTCATGATTCCATGAATAATGTAAACAGGGAACATATTGTTGAGGTCAAAGAGAAGGAAAAAAATTAAAAGTAATTGCCTGGAGAGAAAAAAGACGTATAAGATTTTAGCAGGGCAAATGGCATTTGAAATGGAGATCATACTCTGTTGACACATTAAGTTTAGAGTTTGCTTTTCCAGTGGCAAACTGTGTTAACTGTAATTATTTGTCTTGAAGGTTTCTGACTTTGCACTCACAGAGCTGTACTGAGGTTTTCTATCTAACTTGTCCTTTTTGCTTTCTGTATTACCAAGTAATTGTCTAATTACTTGAATAAAAACGGTGTGTGGTAGTTAATATAACTTGCTCCATTTCATCAAAACTGTGTCAGAACTTTTAATGAGGCGAATACTTGAAAAAAACCCCAAACTTTTTAAGGTCATCCTAGTTGATTGTGCAGTGGTGTCTCCTGATTCTCCCCAATATTTTATTGTGAAAAATTCAAACATATAGAAGAGTTGAAACAATTTTTTTAAGAGAACACTCATATATCCAACCTAAATTGTACAATTAAAACTTTTTCTATACTTGCTTTACCAACTCTCTAAACATCTATCCATCCACCAATCCATCTTATTTTTGGTGAATTTTAAAGTAAGTTGCAGACATCAGTACACTTTACCTCTAACCATATAGGCATGCGTATCATTAGCTAGAATTCAATAATGATATGTGGTTCTTCTTTTAAAAAAAGTTTACTGTGATATAATTCATATATTGTATAATTCACCCTTATGGTTCCTTTATACATCAAGACTTTTAGTGAAGAAAATGTGGAACATTTTTTACGTCTATTTTTATTATATGTGTCAGATAACACTGTGGCTTTCAGATCTTCTGCTGATAAACACATATAGCCACAAGTTTTGGAAAAACAAAAATTTAAAATGTGGATAAGACACAGACACTTCCTCCAACCCTAATAAAATGAGAAATCTTGTTACTAGAATAATAGATAACATAATTACAAACCTCAACTTCAAATCTGAGTTAGACAAATGACATTTCATCTATAGTCATTCCACAAAAACTGTCACTGCAGACTACGGGATTCAAATACTTTAAACTACCGCAGTTTTGCACCTATTTGCAGGTGCAGATTGCATTTTCCAAAGATAACTGCATCACCCATTCCACATGCTCTTGTTCACTGTGACTTGTACAGTGTGATCATGTGGCAGGTCTAATTCTTCTCCTCTTGAATCTGGGTGGCCTTGTGACTGTTTCAGTCAATAGAGTATGGCAGATGTGATCCTTTGTGATAGGTCATAAAAGGCCAGGCAGTTTCTACCTTGTTTTCTGGGACATTTGCCTTGTGGAGTTCTAATCAGTTCAACCACATGAAAGAAGAGGCTACCATGCCGTAAGGAAACCCAGGTCACATGGAAAGGCACATGGAAACATGCTCCAAAGGACAGCCTCAACTGAAGTCCCAGCTGGCAGCCAGCATGCACCACCAGACATGCGAGTGAAGAAGCTCCTATTTGATTCCCACCTTCAGTCATCAAATTTTCCAGCTGAGAACCTAGACATCATGGCACAGTGCATCCATGGAGCATAGCTTCTGTATCCTATTCAAATTCCTGACCCACAGAAACCCTGGCTGTAACAAAATTATTTTTTTACATCACTAAGTTTTGGTGTGGTTTGTTACATAGCAATAATAATAACCAGAACAGCTCTTCTCTATCTCCTACCATACAAAACACACCAAAAGGCTCCACTTGTTTTAAAAGGAATATATAATTTTTGTTTGGGAGGACACCTGCATATAGAATATACATTAAAAGGGTCATATACCATGATCCAGGGATGCAGGGATGATTTAACACCCACAAATTAATCAATGTGATATACCACACTAACACAATGAAGGATGAAAATCATATGATCTTTCAATAGATGCAGTAAAAGTATTTGAGAAAATTCAAAATCCATTCATGGTAAAAAGAACTCTCAACAAAGTAGGTATAGAGGGAACATACTTCAACAAAATAAAGGGCATATATGATGAGTAATATCATATTCAGTGGCAAAAGGTGAAAAGTGTTTCCTCTAAGATTGGAACAAGACAAGGATGTTCACTCTTGCCACTTTTATTCAACACAGTACTGGAAATCCCTGCCAGAGTAATTAGGCAAGAACAAGGAATAAAAGGCATCCAAATCAAAAAGGAAGAAGTAATACTGTCTATTTTCAGATGACATGATATTATGTAAAGAGAATTCTCAAGACTACAAAAAACTTTTAGAATATTCTATAAATGAATTCAGTAAAATTGCAGGCTACAAAATCAATATATAGAAATCAGCTGCATTTTTATACACTAACAATGAGCTGTCAGAAAGAAAAATTTTAAAAATTCCCATTTACACAATTACATCAAAAGAATAAATATCTAGGAATAAATTTAACCAAGGAGGTGAAAGATCTATACACTGAAAACTGTAAGACACTGAAGAAAGAAACTGAAGAAGACACAAATAAATGGAAAGATACTTTCTGAGCTCATGGATTGGAAAAAATAATATTGTTAAAATGTCCATACTACACAAAGCAATCTACAGATTCAATGCAATCTCTACCAAAATTCCAATAGCATTTTTCACAGAAACAGAACAATCCTCAGTTTGTATTAAGAAACAAAAGATTTTATATAGTCAGAGCAATCTTGAGAAAGAAGAACAAAGCTGGAGGCATCACACTTCCTGATTTCAAACTATACTGCAAAGCTATAGTAATGAAAACATTATGGTATCAGTATAAAAACAGACACAAAGATCAGTGGAACAGAATGAGAGCTGAGAAATAAATCGACACACACAGCCAATTAATTTTTGACAAAGGAGCCAAGAATGTGCAATGGAGAAAGAATAGTTACTTCAATAAATGGTGCTGGGAAAACTGGAGAGCCACCTGCAAAAGAATGAAACAGGTTCCCTATTTTACATCATACATAAAATTCAACAAAATGTATTAAAGACTTGAATGTAAGACATGAAACCATAAAACCTCTAAAAGAAATAATAGAGGGTAAGGTCCTTTACACTGGTCTTGGCAATGATTTTTGGATATGACAACAAAAACAAAGGCAATTAAAACCAAAATAAACAAGTGGGATTAAACCAAAAAGCTTCCAAAACCAAAAGAAAAGGAAACCATCACAAAATTGAAAAGGCAGCCTACAGAGTGGGAGGAAATATTTGCAAAAGATAGATCTGATAAAGAGTTAATATTAAAAATATATAAAGAACTAATCCAACTTAATAACAAAAAGATAAACATTTGATTAAAAAATGGGCAGGAGAATTCAACAGACATTTTTCCAAACAAGACATACAAATGGCCAACAGGTACATGAAAAGGTGTTCAACATCACTAATCATCAGGAAAATGCAAATCGAAACCACAACGAGATACCACCTCACATCTATTAGAATAGCTGTCAAAAAAGATAAAAGATAACAAATATTGGCAAGGAAGTGGAGAAAAGGGAACTCTTATAAATCCTTAGTGGGAATACAAATTAGTGCAGTCACTATGAAAAACAGTATGGAGGTCCCTCAAAAAATAAAATACTGAACTACACAATCCACTAATTCCACTTCTGGGTAAATATCAGAAGGAAATTAGGTTACTATCTCAAAGAGATATCTTTATCTTCATGTTTCACTGTAGTACTTTTTACAATAGCCAAGATATGGAAACAACCTAAATGTCCACTGATGGATGAATGGATGAAGAGCATGTAGCATATATACAGAAAAGAATATTATTCAGCCACAAAAAGAAAATGTTGCCATTTGTGACATGAATAGACCTTGAGGGCACTATGCTAAGTGCAATGAGTCAGACAAAGACAAATACTGTATGATTTCACTTACATGTGGATTCTGAAAAACCTGAACATAGAACAGATTGGTGACTGTCAGAGGCAAGGGGTTGGGGGAGGGTGTGGGGGAAAATGGGTGGGGGTGGTCAAAAGGTATAGACTTCCAGTCATAAGATATAAGTTTTGGGGATGTAATGTACAGCCTGGTGACGAGAGTTAACAATACTGTATTGCATATTTGAAAGTTGCTAAGAGATTAGATCTTAAAATTCACACCAAAAGAAAAAATTTGTAACTTTGTGAAGGATATTAACTAAACTTATTATGGTAATCACTTTGTTTTATATATATATATATATATATATATATATATATGTATATATATATACATACATACATACACACACACATATAGCAAATCATTATATTGTGTACCTTGAATTCAATGGTATACGTCTATTATATCTCAATAAAACTAGAAACAAAGAATTATATAATTTTTGTTTGGCAGATATGCTGCATAAAGACAATACCTTGGAAGATATCACCTCAGCTGGTTAATATTAAGTTCTGTATTTAGGTATGTAAAAATTTTTATAAAGTGCTGCTCTAAGAGTTTCATGATATTTGTTGATTAGTTCCAGCCACTGGCTGGGCAATAATGCTAGTTGTCTTTATTAGGGACTAAATACAGCCTAAACTAACATGCAAAAAAGGAATTTTAGTTGACTGTGAGCTCAATGAGTCAACTATGGATATGGTTACCAAAAAAACTAATGTATTTCCAGGTTCATAAATAAAAGCACTATCCCAGTGTCATGGATTCCTTTGGCAGTGTGGCAAAGCCAGTGAACTCCTTTTCAGAATAATGCTCTTAAATGTAAAAATACATTAGATCATAAAGGAAACAAACTATATTGAAACGTCATCAAATAATAAACATTTTTGATCTAGCAATATCTATGCTTTTTAAAAAATTAACTCTCCTAAATAACAAGAATAGCAGTGGGCCTAATGTCTATCAAAGGAGAGGAATATAAATGATATTCTGAGATATCTCCATAGTCATAAACTTACATGAAAAAATCTGTGATCTCTACTGATGAAGTCATGGTTATTGCCAAGGCTACTGCGGCTTGTTGCCTATATTTATAATTAAGAAAATACTAAATTTCAGTGGGAGGTTAGTGAAAACAAAGACGTAAAATTCTCTTCTACCCAAGTTCCTGGAACCACTAAATTTTATCCACGGATCTCTTACTCTTAAATCTCAATAGGACAAGTATTTATGATTTCATGGGTTTATGGCATTCTTAGCCTCCTCATTCACTTTTCCCTTTCTTTGTAGCTGTGTATTTAATAGTTGGGGAGAAAGGTTAGAACAAAAGATGCATGACTCCAGTTCCAGCGAAGTTTCTTATATTCAGAATTGTCTGTTGTCTTCTCACCAGTCAATAAAATTCCACCCATTATTCCAGGCCTAGTTCAAGCCCTACTTTCTCTAGTAAGGTGATAGGTTCTATAATGTCTTTTCTCTGCATTCTTACTGCAGTTGGAGTCAGTTTACCCTCATTTTTGCACCTAGTTTCTTTCTTCTACCATCAGTTTGTCTCCTCATCTAGGAAGGAAGTCTACAGAAGTTGAGAGTGTCATTTTGCATTATTCAAAGCATATTGCTAGGTACACTGTACAACGTCCATCCTCCTGGTGATGCTGATCAGCTGTGCAAATCGCCCATATGGCTGTGGGAAAGTGAGACTACATGCATTCTTTACTGTCACTGTCAACTACAATGGACCGGACCACTGAGGATGGGCTATACAAAGTGTGTCCCTGATACTAATAATAACACTTCTGTGGCATGTATATGCCAGATACTCTTCTAAGCATTAATCATATTCATTAATGTTCTTATCAGCTCCATGATGTAGGTATTACATTTATCTCCATTTTACAAACAAGGGAACTGAGGCACAGACAAATTAGTCAAGAGATAGAATATGAAACTAGGCATTCTTTTTCAGAGCTGGTGCACTTAACCACTACACTGTACTGCCACTCAGTATATTCATGAATACAAGAAATCCTTGTATGTACCTGCAAGTTTAACATGGTATCACTCATTTGACAATTAGCTTTTCTTCTGCTGAACTCCTATTTCCATTTACTCAGCCCTTATACTGTTAGAATTTTATTACAATAATAGCAGCTATCATTTACTGAGTGCTTGTTATGTGCCAGATCCTGAGCTAAGTAACTTCATGGGTAGTTAATTTGGATAACAACCTTATGAGGCAGAAAAGGAAACCAAGGCTTCTACATAGTAAAAGACCAAGGATTCTAAAGAGCAAGGCTGTTCTAATCCAACCTTAAAAGTCTACGCTATACAACTTTTCTATGTGTTTTTGTCTTATTTCTACAACAAGATTGGAAATTCTTTGAAGGCAAAGATTATGTCTCCTACTTGCTTGTTGATTCCATAATACTTTGAATGCCTTGATCCTAATCAACACTGAAAAAAATGTTTCTTGATTGATGGATACATCTGACACTACAGAATTCAGCATGGTGTGGTACAAAGACGTTGGGGTCTCTGTGTGTCATCTGGAAAGTTACCTGAAGTCTTTCAGCTTCAGTTTCCTTATCATTAAAAGGAGTAAAATACACTTAATTATAGGAGTGTTTAAAGATTAAAAGGCAATAATATCTGTAGAATATTTATTATAATGTCTGTCACACAGCAGGTACTCAAAAAAATGCTGGTTTCCTACTCCCTTCTTTGAAACACAATCTTTGGGCCCCATCTACAATGACTGATTTTAGTAAACAATTTTGTAAAAATGCTTATATTTGGTTGTGCAATTGTTGAAACTTTTTTTCCTTTTCTCAAAGCCAGCTGAAATGATGAAACTACTAGTTTATTTTAAATCAGAGAAAGAATTCCTTTCTGAGCCAATGAAAAAGTTCTCTCTCTATGGTCTATTGAACTCTATAGTCTACATACTGATCAGCAAATATGAATGAAATGTATGGTAGACAGAATAATGGTCCCTCAAAGATGTCTGTATCCTAAAACTCAGAATCTGTAATATGTAACTTTACATGGCAAAGGGGGATTAAGGTTACACGTGGAATTAAGGTTACTAATCAGTTGACCTTAAAATAGGAAGAATATCCAGGTTTCTCCCAGTGGGCGCAATGTAATCACAAGCATCCTCAAAAGAGAGAGAGAGTTAGAAGAGAGAATCAAAGGGATGGCAGTGTAAGAAAAACTCAGTCCAATGTTGCTGGCTTTGAAGATGGAGGAATGGAGTCATGAGCCAAGACATACAGATGGCCTCTAGAAGCTGGAAAAGGCAACAAAATGAATTCTCCTGTAGAGCCTCCAGGAGGAATTCAGCCCTCCTGATTCAATGATTTTAGCCCTGTAAGACTCATTTTGGATTTCTGTCCTTCAGAACTGTGAGAAAGTAAAATTGTATTGTTTAATCCACTAAGTGTGTAGTAACTTGTTATAACAACAATGGTAAAGTAATACTGCATGTAAATAATATCACAAAATTGGAATTGTTCAAAAACAAATATGTTGTGATTTTAAACAACTTTCAAGTGAACTTATGAATAAAAACAGTGATATTTCTCTAGATTATACTGGGTAGAGAGGTCAAGCAAAACAACAATATAATAAAATCATTATAGGTTTATTACTAACATTTGTTTTTAATTAGCTATGGTAGACAAAATTTTTTCTTTGCAATTCATTCTTTAGTCACTAGAAATGTCCTTCTATTTGTGAACATGATGAGCAAAGAATAAGGAAAGAATTCTAATTACAACAGGAAAGGTTTTTGTTTGGGCAAGGAGAAGGTATTTTGACGCTGTCATTCCAAAACCTAAAATACTTCTTTGGCTAGTTAGTATGAAACTGCATTGCCTGGCTGTCAAATCCTCCCATCTTATCAAATGTAACTACTTTTACAAACAAACATGAAACTTCTGATCAAAGCATGTTGGTCTCTTCTATACCATCAAAGACTCTGCTCATTTCTAAATCTAAGTAATCTCCTTCTCCAAGCATCCGCAGCACTCATATTCTCTACCTGCATTTTAGCTTCTGTCTCACATTATTCTCTATCATTTGCATGTTATTCATGATTATTTCAGGTTTGTATGTTTTGTTTCCCTGTTAGTTCCTTGATGACTGATGATGGTTGATGGGCACGTAGGGGTTCGTTATGTTAGTTTCTACTTTTGTATATGTTTTAAATTTTCTATAATGAAAAGTTAAAAAAAAATTGAGAGGCACCCTACTTTCTGTAATTTCTACGTTTCTCCTTTCCTATCACTGTAAAGTTAGTTGAGTTGGTTTTGCCTTTACAGTTATACCTCTTTTGACTGATGAAACATGATGTAAAATATATGATACTATGCTCAAAGGGGCATGGCCTTATCCAATATAACAGTAGATTTCTATAAATTAGTGTACAGTATTCAAGATAAAACTTTCACTGTTGCTCAGTAAAGAGGAGCATGAATAATTGAATTCACTGGTTAATTGTTTATGTAATCTTTGAAACCTTTGCTTTAATGTTATTGATACAGGATTCCTTGTTAGCATATTTCTGGCAAGAAATGATGGAGGCAGAAGGTTTTCATCAACATTTAATAAAGAAAAAATTAGAATCAATAGTAAAACTTACTATTGGTAGTTTATACTATAAAATATTAACAACATAAAATGTTAATTAATTTCTAATTCTCTATTCTATTATTTAGATTTCATGAAGGTTGATTGGACTTGATCCATCATTTTACGGAAAATTAATTATTTCAAATACATGCACCACTTTATGCAACCTGCCTGATTTGCATTGAGGAAAATTCAGCAGAAGTAATTGAGGCACAAGCAAATACTGGCACTGACTGAACTCAATTTTCATTCCAAATTTCTGCAAAATCCCAAGGCACAACAATATCAGATGCAAGGGGGAAAACAAACAAAAGCAATGTGAAAAGGGAACATGAAGAGAGAATATTACAAGAATCAGAGAACAAAGGGACTGCAAAACTATTTTAGTGCCATAGATGAGCAGTGAGGGCTTCATTCAGGCAAGGTGGAATAAGATATCATATGGCATCCTGACAATTGATGTCTTCATTTAAATGTAAGAATTTACATTCTAATTAGAAAGAATTTACATCTTAATCAGAGGCAGCTGTATTATCTTGTTACTGTTTTTTTCAAAGGTAATGAACTAAAGTACTGCTGTGCTTTTTCAACCAGAAACTAAATAGACAGCATCCAGTGTTATTTTATAGCTTACCTGCTGTAAGCTGTTATTAATATTTTTCAAAGATTAAATTTCCAACTAAAATCTTTTAAAAATGGAAATTGTATTAGACATCACTAGAATAGTATGACAAAGCTTCCTCAAAGTATTTAAACAAATCCTTTTCTAACTTGTGTTTTAAATGTTCTTATTTATCAAGTTAATAGAAGCCTCTCATGATTTATTAATATAATATTGTTTTCATTTGAGAGGATGCAGAAAAGATACTAAAGCAGGTATGTATAATATTCCGTTGTTCTTAAGCTTACCTCTGGTTATAACAGGCTGTTTACTAAATGTAAAACTACCTACCAAGAGTATTCTTTTTTTCTTCCTATGATGTTTAATGAGGAAAGGTAACAAATATGTATAACTGAATGTTTTGCTTGTTTTATGCTATTTTGTTACTACCACATTAATAACATTTAAAAATGTAATGCTTCACAAGTAAACACAATTCTAATGGTGTCCAGGATTGCCATAGTTAGTGAAATTAAAGGAAATAATGCGTTCAAATTCACACTGTTCTATTCTAGGTTGTTCATAATGGTAGCTCGACCTAGGTATTGATAGTTGGTGATATCTTTGCAAAATCAAGCCCATCATTCATGTGAGAATCAGCATGAGCTCACTGACCCATGGTTTAGAAGAAATTGGGCTTGGCCTACAAGAAATCAAGCAGGAGAAAATTACAAGTGTTAATAAAAATGTAAAATGCCACCTTTGTCCCTAGCACTAGGCATCTTTAGGTTATTGATACTTCTTTTCATCAGCTGCATCATTAATATGAAGTTGTAGTATGGGCCACTTTTTAATTTGCAGGTTTATGATTTAATTCATTATATACTTCTTTTTTCATTAAAGTGTAGAGAAGGAAAATAATAAAAGGACTAGAGCCGTATCTACCAGTCTACAAAATAAATGACTAATGTCGTTAATTTGGTCAAAATATTTGATTTAAAAAATTATAGAGTCTACAATAATTCTGAGGTCCATATTTATCTTCATCATTATTATTGACTTTCTGGATCCATATGTATGAAGAAAAACAGATTACATATGAATGTGCTATATTTTAAGAAATGAATGACAGAATAATTTCAGGTAGATTAAAAAAAAAGATGAAATTAATTTTAAGGTGGCATTTTCCTAACCTGGGCCACTCTGATGACAAAGAGGAGATAATTATTAGTTCACTGGTGCTTTTCTTGTATTTCCACTAAAGACAATTTATAGAGGAAATGATTCAGATGGGCCTGACTGAATTACTGGCTCTGAAAGATGGCTTTATACTGCTGTCAGAAACCGGCAGCCCACTTTTGAAAGGTTTATTTGTCTATGATTTGTTAAGAGGGCACCCAACACTCACCACATAGTACACACAGTGCCTTCACTTTCAAAAGTATCTCAGATAAGTTTTTGATTATCTCTCAGTCTATGGAACCTGTTTGCTTTTTTGAAAAGAGTGTCTACAAATAAAGTACATTTTGCTTTTTATATTTACGTATGGTTTAGTGTAATATCCTTTGCGTTACAGAATATCAGAACGTTGTATCTACCATCACCAGTTTTCTTCTTGGCCCCAAGGTTACTGTAACCATAAATATTCATATCCAATCTAAAAGAGCATAATAAAACATATGTCTCCTCTTGCTCTGTCTCTTGTTACCTGGTAACTTTGGGCTTGGATTATCACAATTGTTTCTTCAATAGCTTCTTGCTTATAGTTACTTCTTCATCAAATGCCTCCTTCATGGAACTGAGAGCCTAAAGTCATGGGTTCTAACCACCCTTATGATACTATAAACTCTGTTAGTTACACAGTATAGAAAAGACATGAATTCTAATCCTGATTCTGTCACTATTTGGGTCTTATTTTTCTCATTTGTAAAATGAATAGGTGTGAAATGTTTATTTTAATGGACTCTTTTCTTAAAATTAAACAACTCCATTCTTATTCGTTGTGTTTTAGTTATTTCATGCCTATTCACTTATTATTTTTCTTTCAACCCCAACCCAAAGTGCATTTTTGTCTCTTTCTGGCCATCCAGATTCTGTTCATTTTTCAAGATCTGATTCAAACTTTATCTTCCTCACAATGCTGCTTTGCTAATTCTGGTCAATCAACAATAATTCCCCCTCTCTCTAATTCACATATTCAACAAATATTTATTGAGTACCTACTTTGTATCAGGGTGCTGGGGATGCAAGGAATAAATAAGAGAAACGTGGCGCCTGCACTAAAAGAGCTTACAATGTCGTAGGGAAGGCAGATAAGGCACTAGTAACAAAGATTAAAGATTGTGCTAAGTACAAGGAAGACAACAAACAGCTTGCTGAGGGAATGTGCACAACACATATTACTTACACATGTGATTAGAGAACCCTTATTTCCTATAGCATCCTCGACATTTAGTAATAACTAACAATTTAATCTGTATTTATCTTGAATTGGCATTTAACTTAGCCTGGGTGTAAATCTTCCTTCCCCAAACTAGACTGCAGTAACAATGACACTTATTGTTGCAGGTAACATAAATTGAGTATTTAAGATGTGCTAGCTATTGTACTGGACAATTCATATGCGTTTTATCATTTAATCCTTAGAACAAGGTGGGTATTTTTATTATTACCCCATTTACTCAACATGAGGAAAAAGGGACTCAGAATTAAACTAAGATACTTGCTTAAAGCCAGACAGTTAGTAAGTGGCAGAGCTGGGACTAAAATCCATGTCTGGAAACACCGAAGTGTGCTATATTAATTACCATGATGAACTCCCTCTTGGAGACAGGAAGCATATTTAGATGGTTTTAGTATCAGTCACTTGCACATACCAGGCACTTAACTCTTAACACTTATTGGCTCTTTCAGTAGGCATTACACTTCCCGGGAGACAGCTTCCCTGTTGTCAGGATAAACTTAATCGGCCTCCAAAGAATTTTCTTGGAGACAGACTCTTGGATTGAAAATCTGGGGTAAAAGTACTTCTAACCTAGTTTCTAACATGGCTTCCTATCATTTTATTCCCACCTGGCACCAAGCTGTTGTATGCCCAATGTCTTCCTACTCAGGATACTAGGTTCTGGGTGAACGCTACACCAGCAATTGCCCATTTTGAGCTTATATTCTTTCGCTCAAATGACTGTGACTCAATTCCTGAAAATATTCAGTGACAGGATGTATAGATCATAGAATTATTAAACAGTACAAAATTTTATAAAGTCAACTAACCAAAGACCCCCCTTTCAAAGAGCTGAAATTAAGTTTTTAATGTTTTAAAGACCAAAAGGATGTGCTGCCAAAGGAAAGTTTGTATTTTCATTTCAAATGCAAAAGAAAAATGGGGAAATAAGTCACATTTTAAATTTCAAACAAAACTGTGAATGCCAATAACAACTTTCTTTGTATACTTACTCACTTACACTAACAGTGGAGACCTTAGGCATGGATAATCCAAAAGGGTAGGTTAAAGAAAAAAGTACATACGATTTAGAATATGCTCCAGCATCATTTTTATTGTAATTTTCTTAGGAAGAAGTTAGAAGTTAGCTGGCTTCTCTAACTTTCTTGTTTAGATCTTCTTTCCCACTGCTGGGAAAGACCAGCACACTTTTGTAGGGCATCAGAACTGTTGAAATCAGAGCTTAAAAAGACATCAGTTTATAAATTTGTTGGCTCTCATTTTACTGGGATTAACTGATAACTTTTTCTTTTCTATAGCTGACCAGATTATAGTAAATAAGTGTTTTATTTATATATTTATTTAGCTTTATTCAGGTATAATTGATACACAAGAAATTGTACACATTTAATGTATACATCTTGATGAGTCTGGACATATGCATTCACCTTAATATCATCATCACAATCAAAGAACTAAACATATATATCATGTCCAAAAATGTCCTAGCACTCTCCTGTGGTGATTTTTTTTTGAGGGGGTGTGGTAAGAACATTTAACATGAGATCTACCCTCGTAACGTATTTTAAAGTGTACAATACAGTGTTGTTAACTGTAAGTGCTATGCTATAATGGATATCTAGAACTTACTGATCTTGCATAACAGAAATTTTATACCCATTGAGCAACAATTCCTTACTTCCCCTGTCCCCAGTCCCTGACAACCACCATTCTATTCTTTACTTCTATGAGTTTGACTATTTTAGGTACCTTATGTAATATTTAAATAAAAAGGTTCTCGGTTAAGGAAATGATGTGACATTGTCAACAAAAACTTGAAATCTCTGAAGCCGATAATCTGAAATGTGGATAATACACTTGTAGATAACTGAGAACTAGCTTTTAAAATTTTGCCTTTAATTGCATGCTGCTAAAATTTTAAAATCTAAATTTAAATATCAGAGTTACATGTCATGGACTTATATGAAAAACATCTGAGATAATATAGAACTCTTTAATGGCTTTGTTGTGTATCAGAAACAAAGAAACTACCCACAGGATAACTCTAAGCATAAGGAATAAAAAAGGAAGTAGTCAAGATACTTTTAAGATGAATAAATGAGAAATCAGAGAACAAATAGATTAATAAAGTAAAAACAGAACACAGGAATAAAACATGGTTCATTAGTCTACATGACTGAAACAAATTATTTCTATTTATTTACTTTTAAAGAAATTCTTTAAAAATAAAATTTAAGAACTAAGATAATGACCCTAGGTAGCTACTGAATTCCCCAAGGCACAAGGAAACCCACTCCCAGAAGACAACTGCTGGCATTCTCCACCTGGGAACATATCCTGTCATCCCCTGAGACCCTAAAGGAAGAATAAGACAGGCTACAATAAAAGGAAATAGATGTCCATATGATCCACATTCATCTCAAATACAAAGACAGAAGCCTAATTAAGAATCACTCAACATTTAAACATGTAAGTATCCAGGGATACTCAACAAACAGAGCTTACACCCAATGAGATAGTTTATAAAGTACATGGAAGATGACTTTACAATAGAATTAATATCCTTAAAGGGTTGTATGATGGACTGTTAGGAAAAGAACCAATCAGAAGACAGAATATAATAATGCGACTATCAAAACCAAAAAAGTCCAACTGACTAACAAAAGGAACACAACTGATGAAGGGCTTAGAGCCAGAAGATAGAGAGTAAAGAGATTCTTTCTAGGATATAAATCAAAAGCAAAGAAAATCAAAAAGAGAAAAGTTAAAAGATATGGACATTCAGTCCACAAACTTCAACATCTGTGTAATAGGCATTTTGAAGAAGAGAAGAAAGAGAATGGCAAGGAGGAAACAATCTGCATATAAAAATGGTAACTAATTACGTTACAAGACCAAAGGAGAAAAAATTAGTAGCAGAAGAAATAATTAAAGACAATAGAATGAAGCATCTTTTAACTGAAAAATGAGACCTCCCAAATATCTAAAACAAATTTCTTTTTTAATGGTAAGATAATACAACAAATAACATTAAAATTAAGAACAAAGATTGATGCCTTATTTTACCAATATATTTAATATTATACTGCAAGTCCTAGACAATGTAGTTGGACAATAGAAACATATGTATAAATATCAGAAAGGAGAGACAAATGATCATTATTTGTAGACTAAATGATCATTACCTATAAAATCCAAAAGACTCAACTGAGAAACTAACAGCATTAAGGAACTGAATACAAGAGCAACATTTAAGCATCAATACAAAAGCATAATGAAACAAAAAAAGATCCCATTCACAATTGTTAGAAAAAACCCTCACAAGCCATTTAGAAATGTCTTATAGAAAATTGTGTAATGACCATTAACTCCTTTTACAAATATTTATAGAATAGGCAACAGGAATACAAAGATAAGAAAAAAATAATGACAGATTCATGGTATGTGACCTTACAGAGTTATTGAAGTATCTTAGGGTCAACAACTTCAAAGAATTACACCAGGAAACATAAAAATAATAAACTATTAAGTGCTACAGAGGTACATGGTGCTCTGAGAGAAACTGATTTAGTTAGCAAGGTTGTAGAAGTTTCCCTGAGGTAGAAATTATTCTGGTAGCTGCAGAAAGAATTATCTGGAGGAGGGGAGGAACTGTAAAAGTTATCCCAGGAAGAAAGCAAGTGCAAAGGCCTTGTGGCAGAAGAGAACAATGTTATTTTAAGAAACTAAAACTAAAAAACTAAAAGGATGTGTGGTAGGCAGTATAATGCCCTGGCTTACCCCCAAAGATGTCTATGTCCTAATCCCTGGAAACTGAATATGTTATACATGACTGAAGGGACATTTCAGCTGTGATTAAGTTAATGATCCTGAGATAAGGAGATTGCCCAGGGCTCCCTATAATCACAAGAATCCTTATAAGAGGAAGGCACGAGTGTCAAGTCAGAGAGAAGGCTATGTGATGAAGGAAGCAGAGGCTAGAGTGATGTAGCTATGCTATGCAGAGGCTATGTGGATAAGCTAAGCAATGCTGGCAGCCTTTAGTACTGGGCAAGGCGAGAAATGGATTCTCCCCAAAGGGGACCCTCCTACACTGCTGACGGGAATGTAGTTTGGCACAGCCATTATGGAATACAGTATGGAGATTCCTTAAAAAACTAAAAATAAACTTACCCTATGATCCAGCAATCCCACCCTGGGCATATATCTGGAGGAAATTCTAATTCAAAAAGACACCTGCACCCCAATGTTCACAGCAGCACTATTTACAATTGCCAAGACCTGGAAGCAACCTAAATGTTCACTGACAGATGATTGGATAAAGAAGATGTGGTATATATACACACAATGGAATACTACTGAGCTATAAAAAAGAATAAAATAATGCCATTTGCAGCAACATGGATGGATCTGGAGATAGTCATACTAAGTGAAGTTAGCCAGAAAGAGAAAGAAAAATACCATATGATATCATTTATATATGGAATCTGAAAAAATAAGATAAATGAACTTATTTACAAAACAGAAACAGACTCACACACATAGAAAATAAACTTGTGGTTACCAGGGGGGAAAGGCGGGAGGTGAAGGGATAAATTGGGAGTTCAGGATTTGCAGATACTAATATATGTAAAAGAGAAAAACAGCAAGGTCCTGTATAGCACAAGGAACCATATTCAATACCTTGTAATAGCCTATAATGAAAAAGAATGTGAAAAGAAATACATATATATGTATGTATAGATGAATCACTATGCTGTCCATCAGAAATTAACATTGTAAACGACTATACTTCAATTAAAAAAAAGAAAGAAAGAAAGAAATGGATTCTCCCCTAGAGCCTTTGGAAGGAACTACTGTTGCTGATACCTTGATTTTAGTCCAGTGAGACTAATTTTACAAAGATCTCTAGAACTATAACGTAGTAAATTTGGGTAATATCGAGCCATTAAATTTGTGCTAATTTTGTAAAGTAGCAATAGGAAACTAATACAGAATTAGTCATCTATTATTTGCATAATGTAAAGAAAAAAGAAAACGTCAATTATTAAAGCAGAATTGATCAGTTGTACCATGAAATTATATGACATACATGAACTGTAGAAGACATTATAAAAAACCACATGGTTATACAGCAGATAGTGGGAAGTACTGATATGCAAGTCTATTAAATTTTCCATACATATGACCATAAAGATGATTTACTATTTACTAAATGATTTACTAAACTATTGGTATATAGAAGTGTATTTTCAATAGGTTATATCTGATAAAATGAAGCCTTTGATTAGTTGATATCTTCAAACTGAATATCAAGGATATTATATAGTATCCCAAGTAACATGAATTTTAAGATTTATTTCATATATGCATGCATATGAAATTACTTCATATATGAAGTTACATGTGATATTAAATATCGTGTGCTATGCATAAAAACACATCATTCTAAAAATCTGACATGCAGAATGTCAAACACTTGTGATGTTTAAACAACACGAAGATGAATTTAATACATATTTCTTGCCTCTAGAGAAATTAATGGACATTTTGATAATATGGCCTATTTTTTTCCATTCAATCAAAGAATAAAATTTAAAAACAAGATGTAATCATCATTATCACTTATTAAGAGATAATAATAACTAGACTATACTTGCAGTTAAATTTTAACCTTTGTAATATTTTTTGGAGAAATTATCAAGATGTCAAATAGATTCTACACCTGTATGTTTCAAGTCTATTCAGCAATAGTTTTTAAAAGTATGTTTGTCTCAACTTACAATTTCTAATGATAAAACAATTAAATATAGGTACATTTATATAGTGACCTTTAAAGACTTAATTTTTAGATATCAGAAAATAATCTTTAAGTCATAAACTACTGTATATCAAACAATTACAGTGTTTTCTTTCAAGTAAATTAGAATTTGTTTCAAGAAATAAAAATGAATTGTGTCTTCTGTTTGAATCAACCACATACGGTTTTTAGTAGCTGAGAAGTTTTTCTAATTTCAAGCAGTTACAAAAATCCACAATACAAGAATAGGATCTAAAATGCTAAGAGAGAATTTGCCTTGATGCATTTGTGATAAGACAATTACATTGCAAACTAAATGTTTTGTTTTTTTGAATACTCTATTACTATTGTAAGCAGAACAAATGCACAGATGGCACGGGCCATAAAAATTTAATTAAGCTTTACAATATCGCTCCTATCAGATTTCAGAAATGTGCTCTAGCTTAAGTTAGAGTGCCGAATGTGTGAGTGCATATAACATTTTTGAATTTTAAGTTTTTGGATAAATACATGAAAGCTGACGTTATTTAGCTGTTTCATGCTATTTCCATTTCCCTCCATGTTCTTGGCCTTCAGTTTCAAGCAATTTGAGAATTATTTTAGGAGAGGGCATATTAACTAAAACAAACAAAAAACAATTGTATTAAATCTTCCTTTTCAATCAGAAAATGCTCTGATTTCCTTAAAAAAAAAAAAAGATGTGCAATTATCACCACATAAATCACACTATTGCTCTAGGACAGCTGGAAAACCACAGCCAAGGCACAAGGTGTCAGAAGAGAAAAGACTGAGGAGATAAACTTTTGAGGTCCTTTTTTGTCTAGTTCTCTTGCATTTCAATAAAACGGTGGTAACAGCAACTAGGTAACTGCCTCAAATTCTCTCATAAATGAAGCAGGGTATAAGTATATAAATTATGTGAAAAAGGTATATTCAGACTTTGAAAAACACTGGTTAATCGTTTTGATTAATAGTAATTGCTTAAATCTAGCAGTCCCATGGGATTTATCAATAAAGAAACTAAGTTTGAAAAGTGTTAGAGCTGTTATAGGCTCTCTGGGGATATCTGGGTAACAAGGGTTGTTCCACATAAATGTCAGCACACTGCATGCCTTGCTTAGCAAGGCCTGGGAGGCTGAAGTGGTCCTAAGAGATCAAACCCAGGGTCACAGGATCCTTTGTATGTGTCACGTTTAGTAGTCAAGTAAACAAAGAGACTGCAGGCAGTGTCTACAAGATCCATATACCCATATATGCAGCCCCCAAAAGATGACCAAGAACCGAAAGTAATTTTGGTGCGTTAATTAATTCATCTACAGGGTCTAACAAAAAGTGCTAGCAGCTATAATTTCTTAAGTGCTCTCTCTGAATTTCACTGTGTGCTAAGTGCTTTACATGAATAATACTCATTTCCCAATAAAAATTTTATATTAACTACTCCTTATAACAACCTTTTGAATAGGCATTGTTATCATTATTTCATACCTAAGACAATTGGAATTTAGAGGGGTTGAGTACCTTACACAAGGTCACACAGCTAAAGAGAAAGCTGAAGTCAATTAAAAAAAAATTACTTCTAGGAATTTTTTTATACCCAGAATGTATATCTAACATAGTAAAAGTAGGTAAAGTCTATTAAGTGAATAAGTAGTGTATGTTATGGTTAAATACTAAATGCTAGCTAACTGTTTATGGAGAGGAAGAATCATTTACAGAGGAAAAATCATGAATCAGATTATAAATATACTGTATACATATGAAAAATTTACATCAAATTTACCATTTAACTATTTTAAGTGTACATTTCAGTGTCATTAAGGACATTTATACTGTTGTACAACCTCATCACCATCCACCTCCAAAATTTTTTCATCACCCAAACTGAAACTCTATACCCATTAAATAATAACTTCCCTTTCTCCTCTCTTCATATGTATATTTTAATTCACCTCTACCTATTTAATTAAAATCTCAGAATGTTAGTGCTTAAAGCTCTTCTGTTTTAGCATGCATAAGCATATTATAATCCCAGGTACCTGTTATGCAATTACAGGAGACTAAAAAGTTTATTTTTGGAAATGCAATTATAATTTTATTTACTAAAAAGTATATCTGGAAGGACAAAAAGAAATATAATTCATCAGTATATTATTTGCTCTGAACTGGGGCTAATAGTTGTCTCTGGCTATAATTTATAAAAACTAAGGATTATATGCTAAGAAATAAAGGTGCACTGACATGTTGCTTATAAAATGTTTTTGTTTATCTCCTTTTCAAAAAGAAAAAAATGTTGTCTTTACTGATCTTTGAAAATACATCTCTCGTTTCGTTCGGTAAAATAAGAATTATCAAGGCTCAGTTCAGAATAATAGATTGAAAATGTGCATATTTATAATCTGCAAAACCATTAAATCTATAAATCTCTTAAGTTAGTAAACTGAAAACACAGGAAAAGAAATAAGTGATTCGGCCATCAAGATACAGGAATAAGAGTGGAAAAAAAGCAGTTTTAAAACCCAGGAGACACAGCTATGTAAAAAAATATGTTCAGGCCATAGCTCTTGACATTTATTTAAAATAGTTTTGACATTATTTAAAATAGGACATCGAATATTTCTGTCCTTAAGATAAATCAAATGACATTAGAAGTTAATTAAGGCTTTGACATAATTCTACACATAAACAATCTTATTTCAAACATGTAGATTTTTAAGTAGCAAAATTATAAAATCTGGTCATTTCCAGAAAATTATTTAACAGTAGTTAAAGAATAAGAATAGAAGGAGATATGGGATATAAGAACCTTACTGACAACCTACTTAAGCAATGGTGACACGTATAAAGAGTAACATTCATCCTCAAAATGGGCTTAATTTATATTGGCTATCTAACTGAAAATATCCAAGGATATTTTCTTTCACAGTAAGATGAGGACATTAAAAAAAGGAACAGGAAATACAAAACCCTTAACTATATCTAAAACTGTATGGGAGAGATACAGGATCCAGCAAAGACCATTTTCTTACACAGCAGTTACGTCAATGGCTGTTTTGATCTTTAAAAAACATAGGCACTAGGGATATTCAAGTGATTGGTAAATTACATCAGAAAAAAAGCAGTGTCTGAAGTCCAGATCTGTGCTATAATCCTGTTAAGGAAGAAGGAAATGTTACCTGGTGAGAGGGTTAGGATGCAGATGAGAGGAAGAAATGTCCTCACTCCTATGTTTATCCTACCACATAGGAAACAGGTGAGGGGAAAGAAAAAGGTTTCCTGCATTTTGGGGGGAGGCATGGAGAAGTGTAACATAGAACATACCCTCTTGGTAAAACTAATGATGTAGCTCTAAGGGTCATTTTGTAAATCTGACACTTTCCTAAATGAACTCTGAATGAAGGTCAGAATTTGAACACAGATGTCCCGGTCTTGCCTCAGTATTCAGTTATTCAGGCCGTCATCAGGACTACTGGGTTTGGAATCAGAGGACTTTGGCTCTGGACTGTTTTTTTACTTTCTGTGTGAGATTGGAAAACTTACTTATCTGGGCTTCACTTACCTTACACAAATCTACAACCCTTATCCTCAATTCACAAATTTAGAAAACTCTGAAAAACTTCACTAGTTTGGTGGCAAAACCTGGCTTGAAATGACATAAAGCTATTTACAGTTTTTATTAATCCTACTTTGTGTGACTCTTCATATGTCTTATTGTAGAAATATTAATTTGCTTGATTATGAGGTATTTACTGTATTATCGTTTAAATAAACATTTTACAATAATGTATTTTGAAATATTTTCAACCATAGAAAAGTATGCAAGAACAAAAAATTTCCAAATCCCTCTCACCTAAAATTTCCCAACTTTCAACATTTCTCATTTGTTCCATCTCTTTTTCTTTTGATTAAAATATAGATATGTCTCGATCATGTATATACCCCCATCATCAGCCTTTTTGGGAACCATTTAAGAACAAGCAGCATATATGATTCCTGTCACCTCTAAATACTCCAGTGAGTATTTCCCCAAACAAGGACATTTTCTTATATAATTACCATATAATCCTTCAAGTCAGGAAATCAACATTGATACAACACTACCGTCAGTCTATAGACCCCATTCACACTTTGTCAACTACCCCAGCAATATCAGGACATTCAGTCTCTTTCAACATTCTCAGTTCCTCCCTGCCTGTCAAGTGCTCGACAGTTTTTCAAGAATACAGAACTTTTATTTTGTAGGCGAACCATAAACCTAGATCTATCTGATATTTCCTCTTGATCAATGCTTTTTGGGCAGGGCAACCACTGATATGACACACTCACTGCTCTTCCAGTGCCTCACGTCAAGGTGATGTGCTACATGTGACGTCAAACCACTTGGGATGTAAACCTCGATCACCTGGTCATAGTGTTCATCCAGTTTTTCCACTGTAAAGTCACCATTTGTCCCTCTGTAATTGATTAACAGTTTGTAAGGGAAATATTTCTGAGATTGTCCTCTTCCTCATCAAACCTGATCAAACCCACCAGCCTGTCTTAGCTCCACTGACAACACCTGTCTAAGCAGAACACACTGTGATTGTCAATGGTAATTTTCTACTTCACCATTCCTTCAGTGTTTATTAGTTGGTATTCTGTAATAAAGGTTTCTCTTTTCATCTTCCTCTCTCCCTCCCTCCCTCCCTCTCTCTCTCTCTCTCTCTCTCTCTCTCTGTCTCTCAGTATGGATTCCTGGATTTCCATTTTATTCAATGGGTTACTTTCCATGATTTATTTTGAACCTCAAATTTCCCAGATTTGACTAGCAGGGTCCTCTTCAAAGTGGATCCTTTGCCTTTTCTCATGTCTCCATCATTCTTTTGGGCACAAATTCTAGGCTCATTTTATACTTTCCATGTACCAGCCCTAGAATCAGCAATTTTGCCAAGAGGCCAACCCTCTCTTTCATTTTTTGGTTTTTGGTTTATTAGTGGGGGATGATACTTAGAAACCAACATCTGGGTACTTGGAGTGTATCTTAGGTTGTTATCACTTCTAGGCTCTCCAGAAGACAAAGCCAAGAAATATCTGCATGTGTATATTACATAAATACACATACAGATGCATCTATAATATTCTGACATTTATCTGTGTATGTGTGTGTGCACATGTGTGTGGCATATACCCATAAGCTTTTGGGTCTATTTGTTCTAAAACTACTTCTTTCAAATGTCAAGCAATATTTTCCAGTGTAGTAGGCTTTGATGAACAAATTTTTATTCACTATGTTCAGATGCTACATGGTAATATGTATTTTGATATTAATCCCTTTTAGCCTTTGTCTTGTAAGATTGAGAGATACCGGTCTTTTATTTTTCCTTCCTACAGCAACTACCCTGTCCTGTCCTTATTCCATTTCCATGACTGTGTTAGTAAAGAAGATGCTGTTGGGGCAGAGAATCAGCAAAGAAGAAAAATAGGAAAAAATATAATTTAAATCTTTCTATGAATATACCAATGTAATTACAAATATATGCATAGAAAACGTATCTATTTTTGCTCATTCCTAATACAAAAGTAAAAAAGAAAAGATATAAATTAAATGGAAAGAGTTTGGAAGGACATTTTAATTATTTAAAATCTGCTCAAACATGTAATATAGTTTAGAACAATAACTCACTGAAAGATAAAGAGTTTATCTAAAATAGGCTTATATGACTAAAATGTATCAGTGTAATACAAATATGTGTTTAAAGTTTCAAATTTAAGTATACTATGCATATTTTATACTGAATCAGACTAACAAACCACCCCCGCTACAGCTGGGAAGGTTAAACAACAGTGTTCAAACCTGATTTAGATGCAACAGCTGTGCAAATGCCAGGGCATACTTTACTTGAAAATGTGACCATTTAGTTTTGTTAAATATAAACTGCTGTTCTGGTTACGTTCATGCATTATTTTCTCCCAAAAGTCCTTACCAATTTTTTTTCCTGACAGAAACACTACTGTAGTTCAATGATCTTTTTCTTTTTCAACTTCTTGAAAAAATGAGTAAGACAATTTTCTTACCCTTATCTCCCACCTCCTGCACCTTGTTCTCCTCATTCAGCTGTTCTTGACAATACAAAAATAGTACAATTAATAACTGGAAAAGCAGTACTGCTTTTGATGGGGCCCTTTTTAGTTGTATTTAAATTTCTCAATTTTTATAAGATATTTTATTTTATTTTTTAAAAATCCATTTTTTTTGTTTGTTTGTTTTTGGGGGGATTAGGTTTATTTATTTATTTATTTTAATGGAGGTGCTGGAGAATTGAACCCAGGATCTCGTGCACACACTCTACCACTGAGCAATATCCTCCCCACCCCGAATTCCTCATTTTTGACAGAAATAAATTTAGACATTTTAAATTATAGACAATAATTCCATCATGGCTACAAAGCACACGTTAGATTATTAATTATGTAAGTACCATTCTGAAAGACAAAACAAACAAATAAAAAATAAAGCCCTAAAGTTCCCAAGAATTGCCACAAATACTTCATTTGAAGAATGGCATCACCATTCATAAGTCCACAAGCTTGTTTTGTAAATGAAGCAGGGGACCCATTATTTAACTTCTTGGGACTTGGGGGAAAAGATGATTTGTAAGGAATTATTTTCCAACAAAAGCATCCTTAATCTGGTATCCAAAGAAAAACATGATTTCCTCCTCCATTATTCTTCAGAAACCGGGAAGGAAGCTCTGATACAGAGAAAACCTTCACTTCAGCAGGAGGAAGACAAAGACAGGAGGTATTATCATCTCACTGGACAGGAAAACAAAGACTTAATGGACAAATCAGTCCTTCAAAGTCATAGAGGAAGTTAGCAGGTGCTCTTCAACAAGAAACTGGTTCAAGACTCATTTCATTTAAGATGTTACATCCTTTGAGGGGGTAGCAGAGTCCATGTCCCCACTTCCTTCCCTCATAAATATAGGGCACTAGCCATGTGTCAGAAACTCTGCTAGGCTTGGGGATTCAATTACGCAAAAGACAGTTGTGGTCCCTACATTAATGGACGTGAGCATGGAGAAGGGGATGACATTGCTATGAAAGAGAAAGTACAGATGAGAGGTATCTAATCCAGCCTTGGTGTGGATGGATCAGAGAAGGCCTGAAGGAGGCAGTGACATTTAAACCACAGCCTGAAGGACAAACAGAAGTTAGCCTGGTTGAGACAACAGTGGTAGGAGGTAGAGAGGCTGCTGGAAGGAGAGTTCCAATCAGAGGCAATGCCCAGCATGAAAATACTTTTGAGGAACTGAAAGAACTGAAGTGAAGTACAGGAACATTCCTGTTTTGCTGATCTGGTCCTGCTCCTGCCCTTCGACAAAGTCACCATGGAGAATCAGCACCCACCATCCCACACTGCTCCGAAATGACCAACGGTGCAAGAAGTAAAGGGGCAATATCTGGGGACAGGCTGGACTTTACTGTGTCCTTGAAGATGGAAATCTATGGCTTACTGTTTTTTTAATGCAAAGATTAGGTCAATTCAGAAACCGTTCTTTAAATAGCTTTCAAAATTCATTATTATGGTAGTAGAGCCACAGAGAAGGGAAAGATTCCACCACAAAAAGTGTTACAATTTTTTAACATTTTAGGTCATAGCGCTTATTGACCACATGAACGGAGACTGGTTACACTGTACGTTTAGATACCTCATCATTAAAAAAAGGGGGGTTGAAAAAGATGGTCATTGGTGCTCTTCCCTCCTGCTCTAGTGTTCGGCTCTGTTAATAATGCAACTGTCAGGATCACAGTGTCAGAACTCTGCTCCTTGAGAAGACGGTCACTTCAGCAGGAGGAAGACAAAGACAAGAGGTATTATCATCCCACTGGAAAAGGAAACGAAGACTTACGGGCAGATAAGTCCTCCAAAGTCATATAGAAGTTAGCAGTTGCTTCTCAACAAGAAGCTGGTTTAAGACTCCTTCAAGTGTAGGAATACACTTCCATTCAAGCAGAGCAGCTCCAATTTTATCAGATTTCTTTATTGGGCTTCCCGTAAGATTTTATATAAAGAAAGGGCTTAAAGTATTTGAATTTAAAAATCTACTTTTTGCTTCATTGCCTTGTCTCATCCACCTCTAATGTTTAAATCCTTACTTAGTTACTTAAAACATGAGGCAGTTCTCCTATTGGTCTGAGTACGAGGCTAAATCTATGGGTTCGTGAATGATGTTTCAATACCCCGGGATAAGACATTTGTTATCCAGTAAGAGGCTGTTTAAGAGATAAAATAAATTCTCTTACAATAACCAGCTTTGTGCCATCTCAGGAAATCAATTAGGAAAAATGGAATTATAAATATTTATATTCCTACTTCAAAATTGTCATTATAAACATTGTGCTTACTGTCCTAAATTCAGAAATAACAAAGAAATTGTACTTTAGTTAAAAAAGCAGAAATATATATACCATTTTATTTGGTAAGGTTAAAAAAACATTGGCAGTTAGTAAAGCAGTCCTAAATTTACTATGGACTATTTTTTTTTAAGCTTGAAGATAAACTGGAGCTTTATAAACGAGAAAATGATGTACTAAAAGCGAGACACTAAATCAATTTTAAACACCAAACACAATTTATGCCTGACTTTAAAACTCATCTACAAAACATTAATCTACACAAAGGCCAGAAGCTGAATGAAGCATAATTTGTGAAACTGATACCTTTCATCACAACCCCTAACTGAAAAGGTCATTAGATATATTATATCTAAGTGAGCAGCTTATCCCTGCTTCATTACTGATAATTAAGACAAGTAATATTTTCTTGACAGTAATGTGTCCGTTAACAGATATAGTCTAGTTTGCATAAAAAAGCATTAATTACCATCGTACTACCACAGATTAAAAAAAAATTAAGTACCTGTATAACATGGCTTCATTATTTTTTCCTTAATTTCTTTAAAGAATTGACAGGCTCAGGTAACATAATGTACATATTAGGAAATTTATCTTTAGTCATGTTTTAAATTCATAAGGTGCATAACAAAAAAAGTGCTCAGAAAAAGAGATCGATGAAAATGAAGGTACTTGTTGTGAATGGGTATCATTTAAATTATCTGTACTAACTTGCTTTGTTGAGCTACTTGAAATCCAGCTGTTAGGACTTCTCAAGTCTTAATGTAGGAAATTTGGGGAAGTATGAAATGGTATTCTGGTGTTCAAAAAATTAAAATAATTTCCAAAGTATCTGCCTGAAAACTACGAGTTAGAGAAAAGAGCCAGCGAATTACATTAAGGTCTCAAATAAGCAAGCACAGGAGACCACCTGCTCAAGTAAAGAAGACTTTAAATGTTACCAGTAATGACTAATATTTACTATGTGACTAATATTTCAGTATGTGTGCCATGTACTAACAGCATTTTCTCTGTTTATCCTCACAGTCATTTCATAATGCTAGTATTATTATTGTCCCAATTTTACAGACAAGGAAAAAGGTGAAATAACTTGCCTACATTCATGTAACTAGTAAGTGGTGGGACAGGTCCAGGGGACCCCAGTCTGCACTCTTATCTACTATACTAGTGTTCTTGCCAACAGATTTAATTATTTCAGGTGTTCCCTTTTTCAGGACAGCCAACCAGATAACATTTCTTAAGTATCTATTTATGCAAAGAACTAGAAGTCAACATGGTATTTGTTCAGTAGCTTGTGAGGAAACTGACACTTGAAAAGAAGAGAGGATGGAGGAGGAAGTGTTACTTCAAGGCCTGAAATTCTTAACCAGGTGTCCTTCCAAACTGAAGTTTCCCAGGCCAGCACTGAGTATATGGCTCATCTTTGCAAAAAACAAAAACAAAAACCTGAGCAATAAGCTAGGCACGGTATTTAACCTCTCTGCATCTGAGTATCTTAATCAGTAAAATGATATCAGACCTAATTTCAAAGTTGTTGTGAGGATTAAATGAGTTAACACAAGGGAAGTGTTCTGAATACTGTCTTGCCAATACTCAGGATTGTTATAGCTCAGAAGACATTTAGATGACAGTAAGGGAAGAGGATTCCTCAAACCATCCTTGTTCCTTATCACCCACATCCTGAGTCTTATCTTTTGAGAAACCATGGTATCCTGTAGGGGTCAAGTGTGTCATATTCCTCAGGTGTGCTGGGGTGGGAAAAAGGTTGACAACTATTTTGGGGTATGTTACATATTCTTACCCACCAGAGGAGTTAGCCGGGAGTAGAGGAGGGGTGTGTATGGAGGGTTAGTATGAAAAACCCCTCTCTCCAAATTAATGCTCTAGAAGCAGTGCAGGTTGAGGAGGTAGTATGCTTTAGGAGTGCACAGCAAAGGATTTGAAATGGAAGTATATTTGAATTCTGGCCCTGCTACTGACAAGCCATGTAAAAACTGGTAAAATTACTTAAGCTCTTTGGTGTCTCCTTTACGTTTACGTGAAGATGAAGAGAATTAGGTACATAAAGGAACCGCTACAGTGGCTGACTGTAATAAAGATGAGAAAGTAAGGCAAAGTGAGGTCAGGTACCTTTCCTAAGGTGCCATAACTAGGTTACACAACTAGTCAGTGGAAGAGTCCTGCTCTGTGCCAAATTGAAGGCAAAACACATAAACACAGGTGATGAGTATATGTAAGTGTACAGCTATATAGAGACATAAATGTGGCTAAAAGGATGGATAGTTTCTAGAATGACTAGTATTAGCAGGATAAGCATGGAAGGTTATCAACCATGCAGGAACATGATTTAGCTGAGCAAAATAACAATAGTACTCTCATAAAGCTGTGCACCAGTTTGAAAATGATGCAGTAAAGATCACTCTGAGATTTGATTCTTTCCGTAAATACCCCCATGATATGCGTGCCTTACACATGTAAACACATATTACTATCTCAGGTAGAAAATAATTATTATTCATATGGCTTTCTTATTTTCAAACATATTTATTATCAGATAAGAATTTTACCATTTTTAGTCAAAGGCAAAAATTTGCAGGGCCAATATTTTCTGTAAAGAGATAAAAAAGATCAAAATAGAATGAGGATAGGAAGCTACTAGAGTTACACTTTCTCATTAACTCAGACTTTGTAAGCTATTTAGTAGAAGAGGATATAGGTTAATTTGGGATAACTTGGTCTCATATGTGAAGTTCTGTCTTTACTTTTCCACAGTCATGGGAGCTCATATTTTAGCGCAAATAAACCATTGCAATATTAAAGATGCAAAATGTATATCTTCTTTTTAGGAAAAAGAAGGAGTATTTGACTGGTCAATGACCAAACATTATTTGAGTGTCTACCGAGTGTGCTCTCTCTCAGCTGAGGGGAGAAGAGGCAGAAGGACTGGATTGTTGCTGAGGTCTCTTAATTTGCCACATCTAGAAAGGGAGGAAGACAGCTCTGTCCCAAAGCTTGGCAATTTAGCCAGCAGAGTGATGTGGAAACAAGGGCTTTCGAGTCAGCTCCTCCTCTGACTGAATCTTGACTTTGCTATCCAGTAGCCAATGGATCTTGTTAAGGCTTCAGGTCTCTCACGTGCGTAAATTGGCTAATCTATTTTGCAAAAATTTTTGTGAGGAATAATTAAGATAATGCTCACGGTATTTTCTTTTCCTGCTTTTATGAGAGGAGCAATATTTCGGTGTCATTCCACAGGACCACCAGCGTGCTCTGAGGATATGAGGACGGTAGAGGGTAGAATTCACTGCCTGCTAATGAGCACGCCTCCTGGTTTCCATGAGCAGGGCCATGCTTCCTAGACTGTGTGAAAAACCACCACCACCACCACACCCCATCAGGCTTTGTGCCAAGCCTCTTAAATATATGAACTTATTTAATCCTCATAATCACACTATGTGGAAAGTGCCATGACTCTATTTAACAGATGAAGAAACCGGGGCAGAGAGAAATCATTTGTCGAGCTCACACAACCAGTAAGTGGTGGAGGCAGCTCTCACATTCAGGCCATCGGACTGCGGAGCCTCACTCTAAATCACTATGACAGACCACTTGACAGAGCATGCAGAATGGAAGGTGAGGACTTCCTATCATGGGCTGGGGGCGGGACAGGGGCTTTCGCACATGTGATTCTCCAGTCCTTCTTCTGTCCTCCATGCTGACGAATGCTTCAACCCAAAGAGCAGTTAGGAAGGAGAAATGAGAGGTATCACCTGAGTGGGTAAGCCACTATTTTCAGGTAAATGAAAGTCTACTGAAGCTAAAAGCATTCTCAGAGGACAGGAAGACACCGATCAGTAATACCTTCATTAGTGTACTAAACAGTCTATGTGTAAAAGCTTCTCGCAGCATTGAAGTGACCCCTGAGCCAGGTGCCGCCGTGCCGTAGGAATTTGGCTCAACATTTCACTCAGTGACAAAGTTAACAAAAAGCCATAGAGAAAGCAAAAATGTTAGTCTGTTCCTAATCTACTGCTCTCCCAGTAATGAGAAAAGCTGCAAATAATACGTCTTCTCAATTTTTTTTCTCCAACCCTCACAGATTTGATCTCTTTTATGTGTGGACTCAACTGGTCTAACGTGGATGTAGAAGTTAGGGATCTCAGAATTTCTCTGTCTCTGGGCATCTCCAAACATAGTATTTATTCTTTACAAGGGAGTGACTACACACATTAGTAAAATACTAGTAACACTGGAAGTCCATTTTCTAGCAAAATAATACTGATTCTTCCTCTTCAACATGAATGAAACATGACAGAATGACTATATTCTATTACAAAATTTCCTTTACTTCAATATATCTGGCAAGACTTACTGGGGGGGGAGGGGTCAAAAAAAAGACCATAAGAATATGAGAAAATGCCTGAAAGATAAGGTTTGTCTTTAGATTTTAGTTCAAGTGCAACTACTCGGGTTATGACTTTCAAAGGTCAATTATTTTTAGCTAAATAAGTAGAAAATTGGTCCCGGTAAGCAGGCATGTATCTCCTGGGGGTGAGCTTGGAAGTGGGGGCAAGGAGAAACCATTACATTGCATTACAGCAATGATACAATAATTTCACATTCATATATAAAAACAGCATTAGCATAATACCATTCTTTGTAGGAAGGGATGTTAACATTTAGAGGGTTGTAATTATTTTAGGAATAATGAATTTCTATAAGGCATCTGTTTTTTCCAAAGTATTTTGGTTAAAGCTTGATTTGCGTGAAAACATAAATAACCTCTTGCTCCAGACTGGGAGCATCAGCAAGCTTTAACAGATGGCTTCATTTAAAAATCATTTGTAAGATATCTCACATTTATCCAACGCGCTGTCAACTTCTTCCTTTTATTCAATCATGATTTTACATATTTCTGTCATAAATATTTTTTAATCCTGTGCATTCACAGAAATCACACAATATAGTATTTATTCTTAATTTGGTTTGGGGGCAACCCTGATTCTTTCAAACGCAGGCCACTAAGCAAATTATTATAGAATGATTAGTTATAGAAAAACATTAAGTTTAACATTAACTCATGAAAACGCAACCCCAAAGCAATATTTAAATCAAGAAACAAGAAGGAAAAACAAAAGGACTAAAAAAACCCTCTTTCCTGCATCTCCCTCTGGCTATTACTTTTTCTCCCATCTTTCATATTCAAAAACCTGGAACAGAGTAGATACCTGCTGTCTCTATTTCTTCACCTCTTACTCACTTTGAAAATACTTCTTGAAAAATTGCAAAATCCATTCAGCCTTTAACCAACTGCATGTAATCAAGGTTCTGTACTCCATATCCCTGGAACTTCTTGGTTGATGGTCACCCACGAGCCTCATATTGCCAAATACAATGGTCTTCTCTATCCAGGACTCAACTGTTGACTTTCTGTTCATTTAGCATTGTTCCTTATTCTATTCTCAAAACTCTCTTCTTCCTCAACTTCCATGAGACCATCCACAGGGTTTTTCTGCCTTCTCTACTGAATCTAAAAATGTTTGCTTTTTTCTTTTTGGTATATATATATTTATTTATTGAAGTATAGTCAGTTTACAATGTGTCAATTTCTAGTGTACAGCATAATGCTTCAGTCATACATACACATACATGTATTTATTTTCACATTTTCACCATAAGTTACTATAAGATATTGAACATAGTTCTCTGTGCTGTACAGTATGAACTTGTTGTCTAATCTTAATCACTCTAAAGACTTCAACTACTAGCTATATAACAATGATTCCCAAACCTGTATCCCTGGCCCATATATCACCCCTAAACAACTTCACATGTTCAGCTGTTCACAGGTTTCTTCCACTAGCGTGTCCCATTCTGCATGTCCCCAACTGTATCTCTCCCTTGTGGTTCTTATTTTAGTGAAAGATACCTATCTCATCAACTCACTTAAATCAGAAATTTGGGAGCCACCTTAAGCTCCTCCTTCTCCCTCATCAAGTGACAGTGACTAAGTTCAGTTGATTTATCTTCTTACTGCCAAGTTCTTCCCTTAGTTCAAGTCATCACGATGACAATAATGACCTGGCCTCTTACAACATTTTCCTAACTGGACTTTGCCTCCAATCTTGTCATTCCTTCTAATTTATCTTTTCATACTGCTGCCAAAGTGATATTTTAAAATTTATTATCAATATTTATTATATTAATAATTATTTATTATTGACAATTTATAAAACCACTTATGAGTATACAGTTACAAATAGAGATAAGTACTGTTAAGGACTTTGCAACATATACAAATACCAAATCATTATGTTGTACACCTGAAACTAATAAAATGTTATGTGTCAATTATACCTCAATAAAAAAATTTTTTTAAGTACTGTTAAGGAAAGGAACCTAAAACAAAGGACACTGACTATCCTGGATTTTTTCCAGTAGCCTTTCTAGATCCACCCTTCATCTTTCTTGACCTACTCTGTGTTCCAGAAGGTTGCCTTCGTGGCCTCCATCAGCAGGCAGCTTATCCCTCTGGCCTCGGTTTGGGTTTGGCCATAAGAGGCATCAGCAGGTCAGAGGACGGGAGCAGAGTGAAATCACTCTATTAACTCCCCCTCCCTGCCAGTATAGACTGACTTATTTTCTTTGCTGGAGGCCACAGCTATTCTCTCTGGGTTCTAGGAACACCGCCCCCCCATCCCTTACCCAATTAGTGAGGTGTGATTAGGGCTTCCTAATGTTGTTAGCGAAGGATGCTTCACCGCATCTGGTTGGCTTCTTTAACAGTACACATACCTTTGTAAATGGTCCTCTCACTGAACTCACTGGTGAGTGTGCCATTCTTTTCCTAATAGCATCCAGACCTACACACTAGCCTGGACCAGAGTGAAATGGGGCTGCTGATAGATAAAGGGGCATTCTAGGCAGAGGGATGAACCTTATGGGGGAAATGTTAGAAGGAAGGGGAGTGTAGCTGAAGCACAGAGAAAGAGAGGATGAGATGATGCTGGAGGGGAAGACAAAGACACATCACAGGTCATAGGTTGTAATGGGTGTTATTCTCTTTCCTTTCCTTTTCTCTCTTTTTTTTTTTTTGGCTGCTCAGCATTTGAAACTCCTTCTGTCTGGGGAATTCCCCACTTAGTAGTGTTAATGGTAGGTGGGCTGGCCTTCTCATACAGAATCTCAGCTCAGGATGACTAGGTATGGTCACATGACATAGCCTTAGCCAATCAAGTGCACCCCCTCAACATTTGGACTGGGAGCCAGATGCAAATAATGAAGAATTCTCTTCTCCTCTGGGTAGGTGTGGTAGTGGCTCCAGCAATGGTTTCTAGGATGTTGGCAGTGCAAGCTGTGGCATCTATTTCCTCAGCTTAGCTCCCAGCCTTCTGGGTGGCTCAATCCTTTTATGAATTTCCTTCTTGTCTGAATAGGTCAGAGTCAATTTCTTCCTACTGGCAATATCAAAAGTGATTATTTTTAAAAACACAAGTTTGATCAGTAATCCCTGCATAAAATGCTTAAATGGCTCTCCATTACTCATGCGGGAGAATCCAAAATCATTCTTTCTGGAAATAACAATATGATCTGGCTCTCTCTTGGGGGGGTTTCCTTTCCTTATCTGTGTTTAAACTGAAGTCTTAATGAAATAAGTCAGATACTTGTAACTAATTATAGAGGATGTGTTTGCATTTAAGATACTTAAGATTAGAAACCATTCTATACCAAAGAACCCCTATAACACATGAAAGATTAGAAATATGGCACAGGTAGAATCTAGAATAAAAATCAGCATTAAGATAAATAATAACAGATCAGACTTACTGCTACTGATAAGAGAAAGAGGGTGACAATCTGAACTGAATCAGGGTTAACATGACAAGATAAATTACAGACTACTGAAATACGAAATCTATCTGTATTTTCACAAGTGAGCTTGGCTTTCATCTTTGGTGAGTGTGGAGCCTAGAGGAAGGATTAGAAAAGAAACTATCATAAGAGACTATAGAGAATTTGTGTAGTAACTCCTTGGAAAAATAATTTCAATATGTGACTTCCACAACATAAATGTATTTATTAGTGTACAGTAATCATTATAAAATATATAGAGAAGAAAGAATTTATTTTAAAACAAACTTTATTAATGAAATTAATTAAACTCTTTGCATTTCATGTATCTCTACATGAAAGTTTGAACCCAAATCTGTTAAATTTCAACTCTTCTGTTACGTATTTGCAATTCATTTTGTGGTTCTTGAAGTAACTGCATCACTGCATTGAAACTCATTTCAGTTAACAATGTAACTGGGAATACATAGTAGAAAAAATGGACAAGTGAGTAGATTAATCTTTTGGGGATATCTTTTTTCAAGTATACTTGCTTTGTACTTTGACCTTTTCTTTTTATATGACTTCTTTTAGAAACTTATCAGTATTATGTCCTAAAGTGCCAATTTATGCATGAATGTGTGTATGTATACTGAGATCTCATTTTATAACTATTTTTAGTAATATCAAAATCAAGACTAACAGTAGCACTATTAACAGATACTACCCATGAAGACGGTCTTCTGTGTTTGTTTCTAAAACTTACTGTTTTGTCTTTCACATTTAGATCGCAATACATCTGACATTGATTTTTCTTTATGGAGGAGGAGTTATGATTCATTTTTGTTTTCATGTGGATACCAGTTAACCTAGTACTATTTATAGAAAAGCCCATCCTTTCACATCTGCATCACAGTGTTGGGTTTGTTATAAATCAGGTGATCACATACTGCTGTTTCACTTGCTTACTGATTTATCCTTGTGTCAATACCGCAAGTCTTGCTATCTGGATGTATGAGTACTCCAGCTTTGTTATGCATAAAGGTTGCCTTCTTGGCTCTTTGCATTTTCTTAAAAATTTCCACAAAAATTCTGTTGGAATTTTGATAAGGATGGCACTGAACAGATACATCAGTTCTGGAAAAAGTGACACACCAATCTATATTTGTAATAGATTCATTCAGACATTCAGAGCTGTGTAGGATGTGGCAATTCTTCATTGGGTAGGCAATCCTAGGGCACTGTTGAATGTCAGATAACCCTAGCTTCACCTATTAACTACTACTGACAATCACTGTGATAACCAAAAACCAAGTTGATGGCAAAGAGTTAAAAAAAAAACTTACCCAGTAAGGTCTCATTCCTAACCTTAAAGTCTATGGTTCTTATTGTTCATTCACTTAATAAACATTTACTAAGTACTTACCATGTGTAAGCCACTGTGTTTATGAAATGGTGAACTGAGTTATTAAAGCCTTTAAATAGAGGTCTTTTCTACTTCTAATCAATTAAAAAATCTAGCCAACCGAATTTACCCCATAAAATAGACCGGGCAAATCCCTTTAATTATTGTGAGCTCCTCAAAACAGAAGTAATTTCTTATTTATTTTTGTATTACCAATGCTCCCCACATAGTAGATTCTCAAATAAATTTTTGGCAAATACTTTTAATATACTTTTAAGGGGATTTTAACTCTTTTAAATCTTTAATCTTAAAACGTCCTTGGCTTTGGAACTTACAAAAATGCTGATGACTTTAAGTGCTCACGGAGGGAGACCTCACTGGCGTTTCATGAAGTTTAGATCTTGAGCCCGTTTTATTTTGTCCTGAGGTAAAATTCGTAATACTCAATCTGTCAGTTTGTAACTTTAACAGTATGGTTGTTTAACATGGCTTTTAAACTGTATTTTTTTTTAATCTATTTGAAATCTCAGATATTTTGACCTGGTAGAAGAAAATAATAAACTTGAGAGTTTTCCGTAAGCTGTACGCAAGCAAAAAACCTCTAAGCTTTGCATTTTTATCATGCTTACACAAGATACCATTAAAGCTTATAAAGGGTTACAGAGCAAAAATCTCAATGCTTATTTACAAGATATGGCATAGAAAGAAACTATACATCTGAGTGTAAAATAAGCTGTTCTAAAAATATACTACATGGTTAATGTTATGTTAAATGAAATGGGATATAAAGATACAAAGAAGTATGCTGACCAGTTTGGGCTTTGGTAGGAGCAGAGGGACGATAAGGAAATACAGACATTTATTTATATAAATATAAATAGAATTATTTGGTTAGTATACTTTTGCAGTAAAATATTTTGGAATTATAAACAAGGTTTTGAACATATAATTCCTGACCTTGAAGAACTTAAGAGTTTGACAAGAAAATTGTCAAAATGAGTATAATGAAAATAGAAAGGGATGAGGATGTATTTTATAATGCAAATGACTTTCAAGATGCAACCCAAGTATGTTTTTCCTGTAGCTTTCTCTGAATATGGTTTAACAACTACCAGAATTACCCCGTTATTAGTCTTTGCATAGCATTTCATACCTTACTCTATTTCGTACCAGTCAACCTGTATTATAGTTATTTGTTTATACGTCAGTTTTCTCTACTAGACTATGAGCTTTTCATGGGCAGGGGTTGTGTTAATAAATATTTGTATCCTCACAAAGGGCCTGGAACATAGTATGAGCTTTCACAAATATTTAATCAAATTGAGATAAATAGTATTGTATGAAATTGTCCAAAAATGAGAGAACGAAATAATGAACAACAAGGTACTAACTTTACAAGAGACAAACAGAAAAAACAACAAATGGGGACAGGGAGGGAAGTGGGGGGAGAGGGGAGAGGGAGAAAGATCAATATAGGATGCAGCTATCAGGCCAGGGTTGGGGAGTGGGTGGGAACTGAGGTCAGCTCTGAACATGTATGTAGGAAGGCTCTCAGCGGAGGCAAGGAAGGAGAGTATCCTGGAAGTGAAATTGGCGTGGTCAAGATATAGTTACGAGAATTTCTGCTTCTGCATCTTTCTAACCCTAGCAGCTAGTGGGGAAGAAATATGTAAAGAAGTACTTAGGATTCTTATTAATGGACCACTAATCTTAAGATTAGTCTTAAGAGTAACTTATGATTCTTCCTTCTCCTTCATCTACTGTATCCTGACAAATAGAAAGTATGGAACTATCAGCTCTTCATTTACAACACCTCTTAGATTTGTCAATAACTCTATTGAAAATGGCGCGTAGTTGGATAAGACAGGCTGACGCTTAGATTGCCGGGTCACAGAGACCACCAGACCTGTAGGATTTTAGCTGGGGACACTAGGCTAAAAGTCTTATGCTATCCAAAGTCTTATGCTAGACTGGTGAAAACTGAGACTGGGTTTCTTAAAAAAAACCACTGTTAGATCTGGCCTTAGAATTAAATAGGGCAGAAAATGTAAGAGGGAGTCAGTGAGAGTAGGAACTTCTGGAGATCAGGAACAAAAGGTTAGAGGTCAAGAACATATGCATTTGGAGCTAGACTATCCAGGTTAAAATCCTGGCTCCATTATTTGTTAGTCTGACTTTTAAGTAAGTTATTTAAACTTACAAATGAAAAACATGGATAAAATACAACCATATAAAGCGGTTGCTTAGAGTTCAGTGAGTTAGTACGTGTCATGTGTGCAGTGCTTAGCACATCGTAAGGACTCATTAAGGCGTGGCTATTGTTGGGGTTAATATTTTCTAAACCATCATTATCATTTTTGGAGGATAAAAGAAGGAAAAACACCCAGAGAAAGTAAAAAAAAAAAAGGAATATTCGAGAGGCTGTGTAAGAGAACTGATAGAGTTTAATGGAAATCAAAGAGAAGAGATAATTAATATAAACAAAGAAAAGAACAAAATTCCACTTGGAGTAAGACACCTTGGCATAATAACTTGGTCTCTAATGCTTTGTCTGTAAGTTTTCAAAATTAAGCAGTATAACCCTGGGCATCACGTGATTCAGTAAGAATGTTCTGAGCTGATGTTTCCTGGGAGATCTCTACCGGTGGTGTTATTCAGTAAAGATTAAGTGCTATGTAAATGTGGGATTTGTTTTCAGCTCGCAGTTCAAGCTGGAAACTACTTTTCCTACGAAGAAGGAATTAAAGATTCGCTTCGCCTTCCCCAGGACCACAACGTGAAGAGAGACTACAGCCTTGAGCTGCAGAACACTGATTCCACAGGGGGCATGTGGTCACCAGGGAGGCCAGTGACAGTGAGCGCTGCCGGTGGAGACAGAGCTTCAGTGGATGCAGCTATTGCTGGGGTCGACAAGCAGAAATGGGTTAGCTTATTTGGCCTTCAAGAGACACACACACACACATCCTCTTGCAGAGCTGACTACCCAGGGCAAGAAATATGTGAGATACCAGAGGAGACTTTAGCCTCCAACTGAACTATTCCACTAGTCACACCGGCAAACTCTGGTTTACTCCTTCTGTCCTGGCCTAATTATTAGTACTTCAATTCCATAAAGACAATAAATGATATGGTCACTCTAAACATGTAGCATTAGTTCCTAACTAAGGAGGAGAAACATTTTAGTAACATGACTTTGTATAATAAACCATTTATTGTCTTCACTATAGATAGTGAGTTTAATCATTCTTAAATCTTTTAGAAAATTCCAAATTCAAGATTTTTAAAAAAAATAGATATCCAGCTTGAGTGGATATTGTAGACTTAACATTCTAGTGCCATGGTAAACAACATTATCAGAAACATGACCCACCTTATTGAATTGTCCAAACAGAATTAAATTATAGCTGAGTGTGATCATAACATAATACTACAATTTAAAAATATATCTACTGTAAACTATAAGCTAAAGATCTATTTTTGCAGAACATAATGGAAGTAGAAAAAAACTGGAGTTTATTCTAACTTTTAATGTGCTATACAATATAAAGCAGATGTCTTAAAAACTGGGAAATGTATGCTTTTAGAGTTTTATAAAGACTTTCCAATGGTATGTGGGCATGAATAGTTTTAAAGGAATTCAATTTTGAGATCCTCAACTTTCATGGTTAATCTCTCCTAAATTGATCTACTTTGAAAATGTACCTACAGCCTGCAGGTCCTCCTTTCCCACTGGATTGCACTTGACAGAAGGAAGGCATGGCTCTAATCCACCCTGGATCTTAGTGTAATGCACTGCTCTTAGGGAAGAGTCCCATGACTCAGAACAAAGACAAACCAATGGGGACTTGCACCTTGTTTCATACTGACCTGCAAACAAACACATGGTAATGAAGAGTGAGGAGACTGTCTTAGAAACAGGTTTATTGGAATTAAAAAATGAAATGTAGATGTCTCATCAATTTCAGAATGACTGCCAATTAGGCTATATTATGGACCATTTCCATAAACTGAATAGGCAAATTTTTACTTAATGGTTTTGATGAAGATATAATTAAAGCATGTATCTAACAGGTCAGAAATTATATCCTTTGTCACTACTTACATTTAAAACGAAAATTTTTATATGTCAACTTAAAAATGTGTGTGGAATACATGGTTTAAAAGATTAGTTTAGAGAGTACCAAACAAAAACCATGTGAACAATAAGAGCTTTTCTGTGTCACTCAATGTTACTTCACTTTTTATACTTGTTTCCTTTGTTCTTGGGGAAATTCATGTTACTCATGAATACTTTCTCCATTCAATCTAAAATCAATATTATATTTCTACCTATTTCTTGAATTTGTAATGTTCTAAAGCCAGTATTTATCTCTAAATATGTAGTTACTTAAAGAAGAAGGAATGACATTAAGCAAATTAGTATCCAGGTAATTCTTTCAGTCAAGTTGTTCTTTAGTAAATATGTAAGAACACTGATACTGAATAAAACTTACCAAAGGTGGCCATAACCTACAAGTTACAAAGACGGCTGGGTCTTCGGGGTCTGTCATGGGTTGAATTGGGGCTTAGCCATTTACTTGATATGTTACCCTGGGCAAGTGACTTAACCTCTGTAAGCCTCTTCATCTGACTTTGAGAACTTGTGGGGATTAAGTGAGATAATACAGTTAAAGTGCTTGGTACAGTATCTGACACTATTAAGCACGCAACAAATGACAGCAATAAATCAACTCGTTATTACCACTGCTACTAGTATAAGCTTTCAAATTCACTCATTCTTGTATACAATTTAAACAGGAAAGGGGAGAAAGCAGATAAATTTGAGATAAACAGAGACTTGTAAAGGTATTAATTTAAGAATATTTATTGAGCAACTTATCGTGTGTCAGGCTGTTCTAAACAGAACAGAACACAGAAAAATCCTTGTTCTTGTTAAGTTCACATCATAGTACAGGAAGACAGAAAATGAACATAATAAATTAAAAACTTATATAGCATATTAGAAGGTGTTGAAGGCTATGGGAAAATATAGAGCAGATTAGGAGCGACTGGGAGTGGCAGAATAGGGGTAAACTGTGACTTTGAAATGGATGATCAGGAAAACTTCGTTGAGAAGGTGATATTTTAATATTTGAAGGAGGTGAGGAAAGCAGCTATGAAAAGATCTGAGAGAGGTACATTTCAGGGGAAGGGAGCAGCAAAGGCCCTGAGGCTTGGCATAATCAAGGAACAGCAAGAAGGCCAGTGTGGCTGAATCAGAGCAAACTGTAGGAGAAAAATAAAAGATGAAATCAGAAGATTTAAGGCAGCCAGGTCATGAGGGTCTTGGTGGCCACTAAAAGACTTCTGAGTGAGATGGAGAATCGATGGAGAGTTTTGAGCAGAGAAATGACGTGATCTGTCTTCAAGTTTTAGAAAGAATCATCCTTTTGACTGCTGTGAAAGAACAAACTGAAGGAGGTCAGGGTTAAGAGCAGGTATCTAGTTAGGAGGCTATTACAACAGTCCAGGCAAAACAGGATGATGGTTTGGACTGAACGGTAGCATTGGAAGTGGTGAAAACTGGTTTAATTATAAATATATTTTAAAGGCAGAGCCAACAGGATTTTCTGTCAGATTGGATGTTGGGCAAATAGTGATTACTCTCTTTCATTTAAGGAGGGGTGAAAAAAGTCTTCCTCTAACCACCTGAAAAAGATTATATGACTCTAGTGTTTTCACAGAGGAGGGGCTTATATAACTTCCAGAGTTTAAGTAACTTAAATGAGAAGAGAAACCATGCGGAGTGTTTCCACTCCCACAGTGCCTACATCATCACTTTAACATTATATATGCTTAATAAATATATATATATTTTAAAAGTTTAAATGTATTAATTGCTTTATCACACTACCTTCTCATGACTCCTGGGGGCAAGAACTCTGTCCATTCAATCTGTTACAAGCTCTTCCCTGCCTTGCCCTCACTCTTTACTTCTATTTGACAGTGATGATTTTTCCTGCTTGCAAATAATTTATACGCTAAGGAAACGAGATGGATAAACAGCTATCCTTTTGTAGGACTAGCAATAAAACAGGAAAAGGAGGATTAGAGCAATTACCAACCATTTAGCTTCAGTAATTTTTCAGAGCTTCATTACTGCCACATCATGTATAAATACATCCAGTACCTAGCATACTTTACAATTCCAGGTGGTTTTATTTATTTTTTACTAGGTACTAGAAATCTGAATTGATGAAAACATTGTTACTGATATCATATAAAGAGGTAACATTCAGTTTTGAGTCAGTAATATGGACAGAATGTTAATTCAGTTTGTAAATGTAAAATTAAATTGTTTCAGAATTCTTGTTCCTGAATAAATCATGTTTAATTTCATGAGTGTCTTCAAGTTTGAGAGAAGCATCATGCCCTGGCATTTTTCAAACAGGCCTGGTGTGAAGACCCCAATGCTGCAGGGAAGAATGTTTTAGTTCTACTTACTTCCAATTCCAAAAAGCATAACTGGCAAAATGAAGAAAAATGGTTGGTGTAGGTCAAGCTAAAAAGATAACTCATATTAACAGTCTTATAACTGAGGCTTTCCTTTCTGTATCAAGTGTTTTGGCACAGCTTTCCAAATATACTCATAATATAGGCTTCTACTCAAATTAGATAGAAATATATGTTTCCCCATTTTCTAGCTTTTATTAAAGAAAATGTGTCAACCAAAGACACGGTGATGACTGATAATATCACACTTAAAGGCTTTCCTATTAAAATGCCAAGAGCATGCAAGCAATTTAACACACCAACTTAGAGGCAATTTTTCCCCCTATTTAGTAAGTGAAGAAAATGTCTTCAATACTCTGGTGTGAATCCTTCATTAAATAAAATGTTCTACAATGTTTAAAATGTTCTAAAAGGTTATTAAGTAATGTTCTATTAAATGCTCCATTAAATAAAAGTTTCATATTAAAAACAATACCAGTGACTTTACTTTCTCCAGTGCAGTAAACAGACTGATGAATTGCTAATGGTATTATCCTTGCTGAATATCACTATTTTTTTGTTTGTTTGTTTGTTTTTATGGTCGTGTGCTATATCACTTATGTCAAAGGGAATCTTAACTAATAAGTTGTAGTATAATGGCATCTCTAAGAAACCCTTCTCCAGTCGTATTACATTGAGTAACAAAGAGCTAATTAGCATTTCATTAGATACCTAATCAAAAGAATCAAGAAGTAAATACTAGCGTACTATACAGCACAATAGATATTCCCAACATATTTGGCATGTTTAAACATTTATTTCCAGGTATTTTCTTCTAAATAATTCATGTCTCAGGTTTTGATAATTAAAGTAGTAGAATTTGTTATGGATGATGGATAATAGGTTTAGAATTTATGCATCAAAAACACGGCAACCGAGATCTCATCAAAAACTACTGTCGTATCATGATAGTTCTATTAATTTGGCGGTTTTACTCATCCACACTTAACAGAATACCGTCAGTTTGTATGAAAATCATTTGGGAACATGCTATTAGACTTGTATAGTAAATGAACTGTGCACGTGATGGCTGTTTTATTGAATTATTACTTCTAATTCACATATGCTCAATAAAAATTATATCTGAGGAGTTACATGGAGATTTTCCACAGCTAACAGAATAAACACCGTTTATAACAAATGCCTTATGACAAAATCCCCTTCCAACAAAAGACTTCAAAGTCACGAATGATGGCATGCATTTTTAAAAAAGAAATAACTGATAAACCTTCAGTGTAACAGAATGACTTGTAAAGTCCCTTAGAAACTCCTGCAACAGAGAAGCCTCTTTATTGAATCGTGCAATAACAGAGTATAGAGTGCACTCATATCCTGGCTCCACTGCCATTAATTACTTAAAACTCAGTCCAGTTAAGTAGGCTGGTGAAGGCCATGGAGTGACTTACAGAGCTATCTAGAGGTTTTCTTGTCCCTCAGGAACAGAGTGCACTAGTTAGAGTTATCAGCTTCATCCAGGCCGCCCCAACCCCCTCCCCCACCTTCTATGCTCTCCCCAGAAAAGGAAAATGAACACCACACAGCTGGTACCAGTCCCTGCTTAAAAACAAAGTTTCTGGTAGGAGAGAGGAAATGGTAAGACAGTAGCAGACCTAGAGCTTGATGACCTATCTTGGCCAGCAGTTAAACCATAAGACACGCGACTATTTCAGGGGTTCACGGGATTCTGTATGTAGCACAGTCAGGAAAGAGAAGAGCTTTTCACAGTCACTTCACAAGTCAGTCTCACTGTTGCTTTCTATACTGAGATGCTGCAGCCATTATTCACTGGGGAGCTCAACATGCCATTGGAAAGGCTGTTGTGAGGATCTGTATTTTGGCAGAGTCTATGTTTAGTTATCTGCATCTCAATATGTGTATGTGTCAGTGGGGTTATTAGGGGCTAGGCTAGACTAGGTATTGTTACATGCCTTCAGTCCGACGGAAAGAAAGTAGGAAAGTGGGAAAATATCTTGTTTATAAGACATAAAATCTTATGTCCTCATTTAATGAGCTACTTTCTATATGGTATTGTCTCTGAAACATGTATAATGCATGATATTTCCTTTTAATGACTGATAACGTGTTATGTTTCTTCCAATTGTTTAAGCACTATAAAATGAATAATTACATACTTTTCATTATAAATCTTAAATACCTTCCAATGGCACTAGGCCGGTTAAAATTATTTCTGCTCTCAACTTCGCATGTTAGATGAGCTACAAAATTCATCTTTTTAAGTTCTGTTCTCTCGTGTAAAGACACATCAACAATTTTTTTTAACAAAAATCCTCTAAGTGGACAGTTGTGATTAAAAGTGTAAATGTGTTAAGCAAAGAAACCATTCAGCCAACTTTTATGGTTTCATTTTGAAAATTAGGCTGATGTGTAAGGAAACCAAGGCCCTTTACTTTCTATTTGAAATCTTTAATTATAAGCATTATACATTTGAAAGGCATCTTAAATTAGGTATCATCTTAACTCTACCTTTATTTACTTTTACATAATTATCCTGATGAGAGATATAATTATAGCATTATACAAAATTACTAACCCATTTTTTTAACGTTTCCTACGTGATAAACACATTACATATGGATTAAGGCAATAAATCTCCAACTAAAATAGCTAGGAGTTAATTAAAAAGTGGAAACTACAATTCCCATTTCTTGGTTAGGAAAAAAATGACCTTATGAAAAAGAGTAACTTGGGGGAAATATTTTATGAATAAAATTTCAAGATATAATCACAACTTTATAAATGATATAAAAATGGTTATTTTAATGCCCAATTTAAAGGGAAAAAAACCCCCAAGAAACATGACTTTTGACACCATGGAAAAAGCAAAGGCTTTTTTTTTTTGCTTGAATTTTTCCCTTTGCATTATTGGGAAGTGTCATGGAGACAGAATCACAATGTGACATTTCTGCCCTCAGTTTTGATTTCTGCAGCATAAAATTATTACTCTTAGAGGGAGGGAGAAGGAGTCTTCTATTTGGAAAACAATGAGGCTTATTATGTAACAAATTGGAAGGAGAAATCATCTTCCCTAAATAGCAGAGGGGCTTCAAACCCTCTAAAGGAATAGTCAAAGAAGACAGCCTGGATACAACACTTCCAAACTGAATTTTACTCAATGATTTAAATTATCATAAAATAATTAATCATGATTCACTCAAGTGATAATAGATAAATGTCAAGTGACTGGGAACAATGACAATGTAAGCCCATGGGATATTACTATCCAATGTTATCAAGATGTTATCAACTTGGCACCTCCCCTCTATTTCAAGAGTACATTTTAAATGCTCAGTTGGTTTGGCTTTAATTAGTCATCCTGATAGGTATCCATATTGAATCTCTACAACATGTCTATAGAGAGACCCAAGAGGAAGAGATATAATACAGACTAGCTGAAAAAACCATTAAAATTAAAATTATTTGATAGAGTTTTAATGCATCAAAGAACATACTTTCTCATTAAAAAGGTGAGTTTTATGTAAACCAAAGATTTAGAAAGAAGTCAATATATTGGCAGGGAAGGGTGAGTAGAATGGAGAAGGAGCTAGCAAAATCTTCACTGAGAAAAAGGGACTGAGTTAAATGTTAAGTATTTTTTTTTAAACTCCAGGCTGATAGAGGGGAGTATTCCAACCTTAACAACAGAAAATAGTTTGGTAATTAGGGAAAATTAAAAAAGTTTGGTATGGCTGCTATGGTGAAAGGGTTGCCCTGCGTATGGGCATTGAGAATTGATGACTAGTGTTCTTCCCCCAAGAGCAGACAACTAATTAAAGATGTAGTCAGGGTACAACATTGCACCTACAGTCAACAATAATGTGTTGTACACTTAAAATTTTGTTAAGAGGATAGATCTCATGTTAAGTATTCTTATGACAGTTTAAAAAAAGCAATATCTGACTAGATATTTAGCAGAGTTTCACATATTATGAGTTTTTCATTTAACAAATATTTACTAAACGCACCTTGTGTCTCAGATCTTGTGGATGCATTAATGAATAAGAACAGGACACAGTTTCTGCCACCAGCTTATAGTATGGTAGAGAGGAAGACAAGGAAATAGGAAATTAAAATAATGTTGTAAGTGCTGTAATACAGATAATTTACAAGATATTTTGGGAATACAGAGATGGGCTACTAAACTGGTCTTAGAGTATCAGGAAAGACATCTATTCTGAGAATTAAAGGATGACTCTTAAGACTCGCAAGAATACTTGAAGGAAAGGGGAGAATATTTTTGGCATTTACAAGAGACCTGGAAGTGACAGAATTGTCCACTGTGGAAACTGCAAGTAAGAGTCAGGCTGTAACTTGGAGCTCAGGCAAGAGATGAGGCTGGAATGGTGGCCAGAGGCAAGATCTTAAGGACATGTATTTTGATAAAAAGCACTGGACTAGATTAAACATTCACCTAAAAGTATTTTCATAAATATTTACTGAATGAACTAAGAAAAATTTATAGTTGATCTTGCTTTTCCGGCAATTAGTCCTTAAAACTTCAATTGACCCAGTATGTACATAATATTGAAATAACAAACTGTTTTCATCCTATTTCAGGGTATCTTAAATACCCCTACAAATCGCCCCCCACACCCGAAGGAAATTTCATCCTAATTTCTAAAGCAAAAATGATGGAATTATTTTAGTGGGAAATAATGATTCCTTCTTGATACAAACGAGAGACTTGAGTGTTGCCAATCATTTAACTAAAAATAGTCTGAGGAGCACAATGATTTTCTCTTATGTGATAGTATTAAGGTATTTTTTTCAGGATTATTTTATATTACTTATTTACTAAAAGGCATGACCACTTTGTTTTCTTTTCTTGTCACATTGTTAATAGGATTCACAGTGTGCCATGCTTAGGCATACATATTTTAAAAAGTGCTGGAAAAAAGGTTATATTAAAACCTAAAACAAAAAGCATAATTATTTAAATATTACACAAAACATCATATTAATCTTATTTTCTAAATTTAAAATAAACAAGTTTTGCTTTCCAAATGAAGCAATTACTTTATCAAACCATAACTATTCAATAATTACCATTTTTAAATTTCTGAATATTTACTGTAAAGCAATGTAATATCAATTCTTGATTAGAAAATAGATGCCTATGGGAAAATGGAAGCAATTTTATTTTAAAAAATATGCAGATGTGTTGTACAATAAAAAAGTACACTTAATGATCATATAATTAGGTGGGAGGAGTAACTGGCTATGATAAAATGAACAGATCACAGATTTTACTGCCTAAGTTAAAATTTAGCACAAATTTAAGGCTACCTACCATTAGAGTCAGTGCATAAGTCAGACTTTTTTTCATTTAATCACTTTAGGAATAAAGAATTTATATAAATAGTTTACAAATTTACTTTGATAGTATACTCCCTTTTCTTCAGATACATGTTACTGAAGTATACTGTGCAATCGCTGGTAAAAATTACATAGTTGAAATAACAAATGTGGAAATATATAGTTTACTAAAATTGTTTTCAGGATAGTTATTTTAGGTGATGTTACTGAAATCTTATACAGGTACTTTAGAAAAGCTTTGTGCAGGATGCTTAGTGATTATATTAGTGCTTCACAAAACTATAAAGAATACTGCCCTTACTAAAATGAATCTTTCCAAGGGAATGATAAACTTGAACTAAAAGTAAAAGACAATTAGAAATTAACTTATTAAGGGCTTGCTCTGCTGAAATAACAGAACTACATGTGCAAAACCAGGCCATCTGAACATTTTTAGGTGGAATCACATTTCAACAATCCAGAACAAATTAAAATAGATTCCATTTTAAAATAAATTTCTAGATGTGGTCTTTGAAAATCCACTTAATATCCAAAGACCTTCGTTTAAATAACCCTGGTCTTTTCTTTTCAAATTTAAATCTGTTGTTTCCTTAGTCCTCCATGGTGGTTGTTAAAAGTAGCCTTACTATTAAACCCTTTATATACGTTTTTGAAAATTACTTCAAATTTCTCTTTCTCCAGGGTATTAATAGTAAGTCTTTAACATCCCCCTGTCCAGCATCTCAAAATGTCTGATAATTTCTGATTCCAAAAGAAAGATATTCTTACAAAAAAGTATATAAGGTAGTAAATTTATTTTCTCAGGTAACCATTTTTCTCTAGACTCTACATAGCAACAGTAAAAAATGATAATTAACCCTATATACGGAATCTTCATCAAAAAATCAACATTTCCTGTAACAGTGTTCAACGTATTACTTTCTTTAAATCTATTTTTTAAACTTTAAAATAAAGAATTTGAGACTTATTTTGAAAAATATTTTTATGTTAAAATAAGAGAATTAAATTCTTCTAAAACATTTTGTAATATAAAAATTAACTGAGATGTTTCATTAGTTGATAAATTTTGGTAAGAATGAAAATACTAAAAGTAAATCTTTGATATCTGACAATTGTGGTATATATGAGAACATCTGAGAAAGCATAAATATTTTCAAAAACGACTTTATGATTTTTAACCACATGGTGAAACTAATCTATACTTAACAATAATCTATAATGATAGAAAATGTCTACCAAACATTTTTTGTGTAAAAAAAGTTCTGTAGTATTAAAAGAAATCCTAATGAAAATTAGAAAAATTAGAGAGAAACAGAGACAGAGACAAAGAGAGAGAAAGGAATATCTCTTCTGCTACAGGCATAGTTTAAGTCTTGTTTCACAAATAAAAGGACCTCCCTAACATATGGAGTAGTTGCCACGTCCTCCCAGGGCTGGTCTGTAGCTATGTTCACCTCAGGCTCATCAAGAAGAGGTGAACTGTCAAATATAATTCCAGTCATAGGATGGTTTGGTTGAGACAGATTAGTGGTATGCAATCACGATAGATAGTTTATCCTAGCTCCAAACTGCCGCTTGGGAAATCTTGAACTCAAATGAACAGAAACTCAGTCATTATTAGTGTCAAAAAGGTATACAGAGACAAAATTTGGTTGGCAGCATGAAAGATGAATCAAGGCGAGAAAGTGACCAATTACGTGTTCAAAATCGAAACTGAGAAGCACACTACAGTTTGGAAATATTTTACATACCAGGATAGTCATATATTATTAATTGTTCATCAATCAGTATTTTAAATGTATTTCTCTAAAGTAAAATATTTTTTAGAAAGACAATATAAATGATGTGTATTATCTTATTCTGAAATCTTTATTCTCAAGGTGACACAGAATAGAGTCCCCTCATATATAATAAGAGCAAAATATTTTTTAAAAATTTGTTATTTTTAATATCTTTCCTTCACTTGGATATCCCAGGAAAAAAGAGACTTTTTAAAGAGAAAAATGAGTTTTGTGGAGATATTTTAACATTTGATGACTTTCTTAGGAAGAAAGGTTATAATGAGCATAAACTTAAAATGTGGAAGAACTTAACTAAAGAAACCTCTAAATATTTTCTAAACACTGGAAAATATATATTTGTAAATTATAAAATACATTATTCTGTTAGCAAACACAAACTTTGGTATCTTTAAATCATATCCTCCCCAAACCAAATATCCACAAAAAGAATGTCCTCAAGTGTCACTGCCTGAAGTGATATGCTCTGACAAATCCAACAGCTCTTTCTGTGTCATTCCTAATGCACTTGTCACTCAGTATTATCCATCCTCATTAATGACAATGGGAAAGTTTATCTTGGGAACACGTTTTAAATCATCTACTCTTTACAATGGGACCATGAAATCTCTTACAAAACATGAGGCGGGAACTACTCTGACAACAAAACCCCTTCCTGGCAGCTTTATTCTTAATTCCTGTTCAAGGAGTAATCTGTTTATTATAAAATCATACAGAACAATATATTAAACAGAATTTGAAACAAGAATAGCTAGTGTGATTTTCAAGCTTACAAGTATTTTTACAACATTTTTATTAGGCTGAAAACACTTAGTTGAGTACTTTTTGTGTGGTTTCATGCAATCTTCTTTTCTATTCCACATTATAAACACCTTTGAAAGGAGTTTTGTTTTACCTAATTCTAAAACAATTTTTAAATGCCAAGGACACTAATCTTTATGTAATTATTTTAAAATAATATGCACTGACTTAAATAAAATTAATTTTGAGTAAAACTGTTCTCAGGTTTAAATTTCTTAACTAAAATGCTGAAAGATTCTAACTCAAGTCTCTTACAACTGAAAAATAATTTTACCAGCTCCCAAATTACTTTTAATAATATATTTACATTTTAAGCTTCAATATGATCTTATTTTTGTGCCTAAGAAATCCCTAGTTTTTAAAAAATAAAATGAAAAATAAGCAAGACTTCTTGATTTACAATGCCCATTTAAACTTACCATTTTAATTTGACTATCAACTATATATACTAGGTAGTGTGAATAATGAACAGCTATTTTTTTTTTTTGGTATACTTCTGCTGATAAAATCAATACTTGTTAGAAATATATCTGTATGCCTCATTATTCAGTCATCAAAAGTTTAATGCTACATTTTGACTGTGTGATAAAATAATCTTAAATAGATTATAATAATAAACTTGAAAGATCAAATTTAATGTTGATTTTATCATTTTAATCACCCACTTAGAGCCCATTTGTGAATTCAAACATGCTACAAGTAAAAGCAAGTTTTAATATTTAAATTGTATAAAACTGTAATTTAGCCTTTTTACTTCTGAATTCAAGACTACTACTTTAAAATTTCTAATGATGCTTAATTTTTTTAAAAAAGCTTCCTTTAAAGGATGTTGTGAAAATTATATGGGCTTCATATTTCAGATTCTAAGTTAAATATACAATAAATAACATAAAATGGTTAATTTAATTGATATAAAAGAAATAAAAATCTAAGGAAAACCAAGAAGATATTCACATATTATTATAACTATTCCTCATATACTAGGTATTTATTATGAATAGAATAATATATACAAAATAACAATTTATATGTGGCTTCAGAAAGCAGAATTAGTACTAATGGGTGGGAAGTGGTTTTAGCATCTGAAAGAATCTTCTAGCAACTGTTGCTGGTAGAAACTGAAACAAGGTGCCTCTAAAAAAGTGTGACCCACATGATTACAGAGAGGCTAGGTGGGAAAATATGGGCACACCTATTTTGAAGCATATAAAGCTCCCTTCCAATTTTAGCCTTTTAAGAAATTTAGGTATTTTCTCAAAGAGATGATCGCATTAATTCTAAAAGTGCAAACTGCACACCAGATGACTGTGTGAATTCTTTATTACTCAAAGGGAGCTTAACTTTAAGATTACAAATCATACCCCTTAATTGACAATTCTCTCAACAAATTTTCTTTAAAGTATGCAGCCTTCTAAAGTACGGGTTCTTCTCTATACTAAACTTTCTCTGTAAATGACCAGATAGTAAATATTTTTGATCTTGTATGCCATAAGATCTCAGCTTAGTGGTACAGCGGAAAAGCAGCTACAGACAATACATAAACGAAAAGGCCTGGCTGTGTTCCAATAAATGTTTATTTAAAAAAAACAGTGGGGCTGGATTTGGCCCACAGGCAATGGTTCGCTAACTTCATGCTTTAAAGCATCAGGGGCATAGTTGGTTTCATATTGCCTTTTACTTACTTAATTTTATATGGACCAAAGCATGAGAACCTTTCCAATAAAATGATGGAAATGTTATAATATTTGAATGCTAAGGCAAAGAAACGGCCTATATTTATGGCACTATGAAGAGTAGATCACATTTCTAAAATATGTATCCTTTCTTGACTGAATTACACATTAAGTCAATAGGACACATGAAGGAAATGCATTCCGTTATAAGTTATGCACTGTAAAGCTTTTCTTCTGAATATATAATTGTCCTTAAATTTCTATCTGGACCACAATGGTTTCCCAGGAGAAAATTCTTAAGAAGCCAAACTAAAGAACTAGATTGGTACTTATCAGCTCCATGTGCACAAGAGGTCAATGGATGATTCTTCAATAATGAGAGTTATAAATTCTGTTATTATGGAAGTGATACTAGTCTTTTTACTACTAAGGTGTATTTAAATACGAATTGCAGAATATCTAAAATGCTGTATTCAAATTCCACTGTACATAATTATTTCATCCTTAATTTATAAGTCTCACAAATGTTTTATAATATTCTCTGTTAAAAGCCAGGAAAACACATAGGCAATAAAATCAGCTCTACTGGCCAGAGAAGAACAGACATACTAACAATCACTAGGTCAAAAGGGGGTTAGAATGTACAGGTCTTTAAACCCAGGAATTGGGACTGATTCCTCTCAGCTCTGGGCGACTTTTTACAAATCTAGTCTGAATCTAACAGTTCTCTTAAGGAGCCAGATTGGAAAACTCTTACTGACATTTATGGAATGTTGATTATCATACATGGAAAATTTATTATCAAATATTTTAAGATGAAGCATTCAAAATAACTTTCAAATGGCAATAAAATGACAATAATGAAATCATGATTCAAACAGAAAACCACTTTCTGTTAACTAATAATTGTATCTTTTCTCATTTCCTATCTAATATATTTTAGGAATAGAGTTCTACTTTCTTTCAGCAATAATGGTCCATTATATTATCAGCTGATTTTTTGAAGGCTATTTTACTTAGGCAAAACCTTAGACATAATATTAAGCATTTATGGAAAAGTTTCTAGCATTATCTGACTATTCTGTATCGTCTGAAATGGTGAGGTTTTATGGTTACACCTTCTAATTGTTTTGAGCACTGTCAAGAGGACATTGACTCATTCAGTCACGCATTCAATATTTTTTGAGCACCTACATGATCAGGCATTGAACTAGGAAAAGGGATACCACAATGAATAAAACAGACATAAGTTTAAAGCATTTATGCCCCTAAATGAACCACATGTCCCTGAAGCTTCAATGCTTTATAAACAAAGCTTAAGCAGGTGTTTTCACCGTGCTAAAGAACTATGGCAGCAAAAACAAACCAAACAGTGCAGAATGGATATTCAGGAACTAAATAATAAGCAGAGAATGATTACTTGGATCAAGGTTATTCTTCACCATTTACTTCATGATTGGTCTTAATGAGTGGCCTTGGTATTTTTACAGAACGATCAGACCTACAGGTTTTTAAAGGTTAACTTATTATTATTCATTTGATTCTTGATTCAAATCCATTGTTAAATTACTTTTGTTTGACCCAGAAAATTTAATTTGGGATTGACTACAAATTTAATTTTTTCCCCATTTTTGACAGTACAACAGCAACCAAAAGGAAAATTAGAGGTGTATAATTGTGTGTCTAAATCACCAAATTCAGAGGGAAGAATCTAGAAAGTGCTGGTTAAATTTATTTCAGTAGAATATTTTTACTAATTTGACATTATTTTGAGAACAGAAAAAGATGTATAGCTCGTATGTTTATATATAAAACATGTAAAATGTAAGTATATTAAAATTATTATAATGTACAAAATACTTTCTTTTCATCATTACTTTTATTTTATACTAAAGTCTTAATTTATTGAAAAATCAGATGATTAAATTCATTTAGTATAGATTATTATTAGTATGTTTTCTGTACCACCATTTTTTTCCCTAAGAGCTTGGAAAAACTATGAGAGATAACTAAAATAAATCAGTCTAGTTGGATTCCTTTTTCATACTTATCCCTGACAAGTTTGAACTTCAATACAGAAAAAATGGAGTATGCATTCTTAGCCATTTTGAAACAAGTTAGCTTTATGGTAAAGGCCATTTGAACACTACCACTGTGCTGTGTTTTTCTGTATCAGGACATGATCCATATATTTAATCAAACAAAAAAAAAGTGTGTGTGTGTGCACAGTTTTCTTTAAAAACTGTAGTTACATGTTCTAATATTTTCTATAATTATGTCAAGAATAAAGCACTAGTGCGTTTGGTTTTGCTCAACATTTTAGCAATTGTTTGCAAAAATATTAATAAACTAGTATTGTGTTAGTTTTTTCCTTTGCCCACTGAATACAAGGTAAGTTGACTCATTATTTACAGGCTCAACAAGGGCAATCCATTTCATGCTATAGCACTGACCCTTCACAAAGATCTTGTAAATGAGCAGCCTATTACAATATGTACAAGTGACCTTTAATTGCACCAAGAGGCTTTTGTTAAAAGCTTTTTCAGTGCTACACCATAGCTACAGTGTAAGTTGGTAAAATATTTCTTAGGTTATTGAGCAAGAATATCAACCAAAAAAAAGCTCCTCATCAAAATATGTAAATAAAAAGGTTTGAGGCATTTAACTAAGTCTACACTAAAATAATGCCTTTAAATAACTACTGATCATAAAGACAAGCTATTTTTCTAATCATACAAGAATTAAACATTTAGAACATTCATAAACAATTCATTAAGTTCTTAAAATCTAAACAAATACAACTTTTTTTTAAAATAATAGCCTTTGAAAATAAAAATAGTTAAACTTGATACTAGCTTCATTTTAAAACAAAATATTAATTTTTAGTAAAAGATACCTCTTCTCTCTTTTAACTGAATGACTATACAATTAAAATTTTTACTAATTTGAAACGTTTATACCTAACAAAACATACTAAATACATTCCAAGTGTTATTTATATTAGGTAATGATATTTAAAACAAAATCTTCAATAGAGGATAGGGTCAGATGTTTCAACTGATTTACTCAGAAATATGGGAATGACTGCAATATATTTTTGACATTCTTACAAAAAGTTGCAACCAAATACTCAATTTCATTAAGCCCTTCATATTGGGTATCTTATTTCTGGAAGGCTCATGCCAAAATGATTTCATCTGATTTGCTACAACAATGGTGGGTTGACTTGACAGCACCTGACAAAACAGTTCAGTGAACTTCACTGTACCAGATACAAAGAACCTGCACTGGCTACTCTAGGAAATGTCCACTGTGGCACAAGAGTCATGACAATAATAACTGCGACAAAATTTTAATTTCCACTTAAATAAGAGAACTGCTTTACTAGTTGTGTGGCCAAAGGCATTCACATTACACCCCAGTTTCTCTTAATTATTTATTATGGTCCCCCAAATCCTACCTTTTAAAAACAAATAATTTATATTTGATCTCATATTTCCTTAATGAGGAACACAATTTCTTATTATTAAACTGTAGGAAACTCTAAAAATAATATTAATCTGTAAAAGAGGAAAATATTTTGTGACCATAAGATTTCTTTAATTTTGCTTAAAGATGGTATTCAAAGAATTTCCAATAAATAAAACATCTCTAATAGAAAAAAATAGGTTTTAGTACGAATGGATCATATCTATATTAGAACCGGTTGTAATAAAAGCAGAGGCAAAATTAGAAATTAGAGATTTTTCAAAAATTTTTTTGAAAAATTGTACTGGGTAAGCTCTTACTATATTATAAGTAGTATACATCTTAATTATTTCAGGATAGTTTTTGATGCTCCAAAGATGATACATTAAAATAATTTGGAAAGATATAAAATATAATATAAAACATGGTAACTATCTATGAACAAATTAATATTTGCAAAAGTACCTGAATGATGTCAATTATTCCCTAATGGAAAAAGGTACCTCAATGTAGAACTTAAATGATTACAATAATAATATGCTATAATTAAGTTTGGGATCTTTTGAACCATATCAGTATAGTTAACTGGAATAAGGGAACCAGATTTCTTTGTATAGAATACTCTCCCTTATGTAGCTAAGATCTAGAAATCCCACAAAAGTGAATAGTGTTTTATAAAATGGCTTTGTATTTTTTTACAAAATAACTTTTCTATTAAAAACACCTACCGTATGCCAGAAATAAGTATCAAATAAGGAAAGAACAATCTTGCCACCCTAATGTGTGTATGTATATAATGTTATATACATACACACAAGTAGCAAAATATTACATAAGGGAGAAGCTATGATAAATCTAATCTGAGTTTTATAATGTATTTTATGAAAATAGACTAGAAATGCCTGCTAGGAACAAAAGAATTTTTAACTTGAAGGTTTAAAGATTATATATAAATATGCATGTATACATACATACGTACACACATACTTGTGTATACCCATACATATATGTATACACTGACATACATACTGACTTCTTTTAAGGTGTTCTTTTTTATTGAGGCAGAGGCTTTCTGGCTTATGTACTGAAGATGAGATGGCAGTACATCTTGGGGTGTGGCGAGTAGTTAGTGGTTAAGAGCACAGGCTTTGGAATAAAACAGACGAATTTAAGTGTCATATCTGTCAGTTATTAACTCTGAGACTTTGGGTAAGTTAAGTGGCTTGATCTCTCTGAACCTTAGGTTTCCTCGTTTGTGAAGTGTAGGTAATAATGGTATATGGCACTGTGAGATCTATGAGGTAATGCCTTTAAAGCACATGTAGTAGTCTCGGGGCCCACTCAATTAAACTTTCAATTTTTGTAATTAATAATAACTAGCAGAGCTCCTGAACATGTTAACTTTCCAGTGTGATTCTGCACATGGAGTCAGAAGATGTGAATTTAGCCCTGTCTACAACCACAGCTCTATGACTTTCAGATGGTTATATAACTCCTTATATTTTCTTATTAAAACGTGTAATAATACCTATGGCAAGGATTCCTGGGAGGATCAAATAAGGATTAAATATGGTCATGTACGGGAAAGCACCTAAAACGACACCTAGAACAAATGAGATACTCAATATCTGTTTTTAAAGAAAGTTATGATATACACAAATTACTTTAAAAAATAATATCTTAAGAATTTCACAAATATTTATGCAATGCCTATTGTACATGCTCAGGATTCAGCTGCAAACAAGAGAGAGTATGTCCCTATTCTTGTGAAGCTGACAGTAGGTAAGGTTGAGTAAGGCTGCAAAATACACAATTTAACTGATCAACAACTGCAGTAACATGTAAGTGTTACACTGAGAATTACAACAGGGTGCACCATAGAGGGTACTGAGTGAACACTTAAGATAGTCCACTTAGGGAAGATTTCTCTAAGAAGGAGACTAAGATATCTGATCTATAATCCAATGACAAAAAAAAAAAAAGCCATAAAAGGATTGGAGGAATGAACATTATGGACATTTGCTGTGAAAAGGCACTGAAGAAGGACTAAAGATGTTTTCAGTATACAGGTATCCCCAAAGCTAATTATATTGATCACAAAGCCATATTTATCAAGCTCTGCTATGTATTTCTTACTCTTCCAAGTACCTTGGAGGATGTTATTAGTAAAATATATGTTCTTACCTTTCTTACCTTCCAGGAACTCAAAAATGCATTTAGCTGATGAAATGGGACAGCCATGATTTGTCATCATTTTTTGTTTTCTCTTTTTCAATCTCCCTTAAACACTATAAATAACACATTGTGGGAGGAAGTGTTTCAGGGAGTAACATGTAAACTGGGTAATTCTGCTATAGCAGTTCTATAAAGGCTTAAAAGAATCCTTGAAGTATTGCAATGTAATCTTGGAGCCATATCATAGAACACATACAGAAATGTTTGTATCTGCAAAATTTAGGAAGGAGGAGAAAGGATTTTTTTCTCTTTGCACCCTCAGGCGAATGCTAAATCTGTATCACCCTGGTCTCAAAGGTGAGATTACTACACTATGGGTACCACAAAATCTTTAGGAGAGACTCATGGACTGAAGACTATTTGGCAAGATTTTAAGTATTTGACTTTTGCTTTTTGCAACTATCTTGCTATTCAAATATAGGCTTTCTGAGAAAGAAAAATACCATACGATACCACTTATATGTGGGATCTAAAAAAAAAAAGGACAGATTTATTTACAAAATGGAAACAGACTGAGAGACATAGAAAACAGACTTACGGTTACCAGGGATGGAAGGGTGAGGAGAAGGGCTAAACTGGGAATTTGAGATTTGCAGATAAGAAGTACTATATATAAAATAGATAAACAGCAAGTTTATACTGGATAGAACAGGGAACTATATTCAATACCTTGTAGTAACTTACAGTTAAAAACAATATGACAACAAACATATGTATGTTCCTATATGACTGAAGTATTGTGCTGTACACCAGAAACTGACACAACATTGTAATACTTCAAAAAATATATTTCAAAAAAAATTATAAGCTTTCCTTAAATTTCCTAAGTAAAATGTAGTACAAATTAGTATAAAAAATAGTGCAATGTGAAATATTAGACCTTCAGTTTAATTTTTTTTTTTAATGGAGGTACTGGGGATTGAACCCAGGACCTTGTGCATGCTAAGCAGGCACTCTACCACTGAGCTATTACCCTCCCCACTAGACCTTAAGTTCAATTTATATAATGATCATTTTTATATAAAAATGATTCACACACAGTCAAGGTGTCATAAAGTATTCAAAAATACCTCTCAAAGAAATAGAATTTATTTGATGTAATGAATTAGAAGTTTAATAACCTAGGTGTTGCTGACCATACAGAAACTTGAAGATACGTAAGAGCCAAACATGAATTTACTTTTCCTTGCCAAATGAAGCAATGATGTTCTGCCAGCCAAACTCACAGGAAGCATGCAAAATGAACACAAAAGCAAACAGGCCTTACGCTGCCTAAGGGAAAGTCAGCAAGATGGCAGCTTCAATCATTTGGAATAATACTAAAGCAGCCTTAGGCTTTTCTCAGAATGGAAACATGTCACTATCACTGCAATATTCCAACAAATCAGAATGCAGAGAAAAGAACACTTATGCAATCATGTCCTGGAAGGGCACTTTACTCAACATTTAAGCAGAAAATAATTATAAAGAAATTTCAGAAAAATTGTCAGTGAACATAAATGACTCAGGGAAAAATGTTTTTTTCTTTCAATGCTCTTAATAGATTTTTAAAAAGCTTACCACTTACAGACAATTTCCTTTTACATTTTCCTTAAGGAATTATTAATGTAAAGACAAATTTTTATGAAGCATAAGTGAAAAGTTTGGGATTCAGGCTGCCAATAAGAAATATTCATTTTCCCCCCTAATACAGTACTATTACTTTGGAAGTTTGATCAAAGAGAATAAGCTTTCACAACATTTATATAGGAAGTTAAAAAATACTTCAAATATTTTGGGAACTTACCTAATCAGTATACTTTTAGCATGTGTCTAGTCATGTAGCCATCTTTGGTCAATCATCAAAAAATCAAAGGCAAATTGGCATGACTCAACCCTAACTTTAATACCGCATGATTGTGTCGTGTAAGCTTGTTTTGTGTGAGAGCTGCTGTGGTTTTAGCAGAGAGATTAACAACCGGACCTAAGCTGGCCTCCAAACCTTGCCCTGCTGATGCCTCAAGCTCTTTGAAGTCTGACCATCATACCTGGCAAAACAACAGTGGGAACCAGGATGGTGTCAGATCTAATCAAATTGTTCGCTGCAGCACAGCTAACTATGGGGTTCACTAATTGGCCCAATTGCGGATTATACCTTTTGCTACAGATTCAGGACAATAATTTAGTTAAATGATGTTTTTTTTTTTCCCCTTATCTCTTCTAATTAAGATTCCAAAGTGGGAAGAAATAGGATTAGACAGAGTCTCAAAACTGTGTTCCCTTTAAGGTGGTATGCACTTTTGATAGGCTCACTATGACATGTGAAATACATAGAGCATAGTAGTAACCCCGCTTCTGGAGATTCCGTGAAACCTCTATGACATTACTGCACGTCTACAAGACTGGGGAACTGAAGTGTAGAGACAGGGATGGTAATATAATTAATATATTAAAATGTGAACAGCAGAAAATGACATTTCTGTTGTTAAAGAATATTAATTTGGGTTTACTTTTGACAAATGCTTTTATCTATATGAATAGATGCTGATGTTCCACTTTGGTTCTCTTTTGCTAACTGCAGTATATCTGGGAATTGAAATATCAACCAATATTTGTGGAGGGCACTGTGACCAGAAAAGCTATATGTGGACTATATGATTCATGATACTACAACTTAACAATACTCCTATTCAGATATTTATGTTTCCAGTATTTTATTTTAGTGACGTAACTGTGAACTGATAAATAACTATCCCTTCCCTTTACCTCTAGGTATAGTAAACACAGTCACCTTTCTACTTCTCATTTAAAAACTAGAAAGGCTATTAAAAAAAGGATGAAAGTATGAAAACCTATGACCAAAAATATTATGCAAAACTCTAAATTGTCCAACACTGTCATTGATTGACCCACTTGTAGTTTGCAAAAGTTTATGCTTTTCCTATATGTAAAAATATCAAATAATTCTACTGAATGACATCTAGTATACTGTAGCATTATTACAAAGCTAATTTGTACCAATGGCATTTACTGTTCTGGTCTTAATACTTAAGAATTAATCTACTAGGTGCATAAAAATAATAGTTTATAAATACTGGTTGATCCAGTGAGAAAAAGTTCTTGGCGATGAGAGAGATACTGAGGTCCTGTATTCTGAATTAGGCAAAGTATGGCAAGACAACCTTGAGCAAACTTGATTTACTTTGATTTTCTAAACTCTCAATATTCATTTAGTGTACAAGACCCACACAGGTATAATATTTATGATAATCAGTATTTTTGGACCAATTAAAGCCTACCTAAGTGTTGTTTATTCTTATACTGAAAATTTGCAGTAAACAAGTGAATGTCTTTCATAGATCTCAATATACCTCAGTAATAATACTTTCTAACTTGAACACGGAAACACTGAATCTTAGAGCTGGAAAACTATTCCAACACCAAAGCAGAAATCCTGTTTGTAATAACTTTAATAGAGTTTGTACCTAATGTAATAACACATTATTATCATTTATATTAGAAAACTAGATTACCAGAATGTTAAGATATGATCAAGCTAAATAATACAAAGTCAAAACAGCACAATAATATTAAATGCAAGTAAAAATGCTGCTCTTATGATGTCATTAAATTAAACACAGCCATATTTCAAATCCTACCAAATCTCTTATATGTTATAATTACATCATAATCACTAATATAAAGGAAAAACTGGTTAATGATGATCTCAAATTACAGGAGCAAAAGTTACAGAAACTGAAAATAATACAAATCTAAGTAGTTATTTCAGCTTGGAAGTGAAGCTATATAACCTAATTATGCATCGTATAGGACTTAACTGAGAAGGCAGAGTTTATAGGTCACTTGACCAGTGGAATTTATGTAATATTTACAGCTGTAGTATTTTGACTATTCTTCAAACTCCATAATTTATTTACACTACATATATTTCATCGAAGATTTTATGTTTACTAAGTCTATGACTCTGAGTTCTGGGATAAACACAAAGATGAAAAAGACATAGTTTCTGTCTACTGAATCTATTATTATACCTTAAGAATGTATTTTGTTATAAAATATTTAATCACTATAAAGAAAACATAAATAAGCCAACATAGTACCTGGGACCCAATAAAGACTTAATAAATGCTTGTTACGACTGAAAGGAAGTTACATGGTAAGATCAAGAAATAAGTAGTATATTATGATTAATAAAACATGATAAAGAAACTATGTATAGTTTACAAGGATTATCAACTTTCAAAGAATTGAAAAGCCATTTCTTTCAACTTGAAGCCATACAGAATCAACTCTGAAGCTTCTGTGTTACTTACTCAGGCTATATGCCAGAATTTTATTGTCATTATTGCAGATATGATTCTTTATGGCTTTTGTAGAGTGGCTAATTTATACAGCTTTGTAATTGAGGAATACTAGGGATCGGTACAAATTTACTGTGATTAGATAAATACTTCTACTTGAATCTGGACAATACCAATAGACACTCCGAGAAGGAACAAATATTCTTTTGCCTTCTCCAAAGCACTCGAAGAAATAGGAGACTACTCAAAGAAATTAGAGACTACCTCTACTTTAGAGGTCCTACACGGCTATTAGGAAAAACATACTCAGTTTTCATACGTTAAAAGGGCAATGATTTAATAACGCAAAGAAAAGGGTGGCTAAAAATAGAGATGAGGGGTTTTGCTTGTTTCTTTTGCCCCTTGTTTTCGACCATGCCACCTTTTGAGACCATGAGACTCACAGTAAGGTCCAACATGTAACAAATCTACCCGCATGGAATCAGAAAAGTTATTTCTGCTTTATCTGCTAAACCACCTTTCCGTTCTGAATGTAAGACAGATTCAATGTTTGGTATATTATAGCTTCAGACTTTATATAGACTAGTATAGTGCACATTTTATTCTTTTTTAAATATTAGGACAGTTTTAAAAAACATTTATTTGTTGTGCATATTGAAACAATGCCACTTGATAGATAAAGGAATCCTCTTGTTTCCAGTGTCCATAACATATCACCAGAGACTTGCTCTTGGTTTCAATATGCATTTTATAATATGCAACGGTATATTTAAAGCACTTATCTTTTGTCAATTACATGATTTTATCCTTTTATAATTATACGTATATGTATTTCTGTTAGGTTTGATTAATTTATATTTCTTCTAATCACCAAATTGAATGTTATGGCATAAGTAAATGAGTTATTTAGAATATGTTTCACCTACTATTTCTACACATATACATTATTTAAAGTACTGATTAGGTTATAAGCCAAAAAGGTAAAGGATTGATCAAATTAAATATTAATTTTTTTTTTTTAAAAATAAAAACCAGCTCCTTGTGTTTTGCATTCAAATACTGCTTCCAAGCCATAGGGTGATCAATTATAATGGTTCTCTTAGTTAAGAATAGTGGGAAGAAGAGAGGAAATGGAACAGAAACCTAGCTCTTCCATCAGCCTCACTGGAAAATGAAGTCCCCATTAAAGGAAAGCTCCCACTTGACATGATGTAAGTCCTTTATTTCTACAACCTCACCCCCAAAATAGGACCCTGTGTGTGTGTGTGTGTGTGTGTGTGTGTGTGTGTGTGTGTGAGAGAGAGAGAGAATAAACACACACCACTGTGCTACCTTCTTTTCTGCGTGCACTATGGTTTTCACTAGAAAATCTCCTTGCTTCATTTGTATGGTGATAGACATGATATCTTAGACCTGGTTGTGAGAATAATCATCTAGGGAGAAAGGTGCCAAATGGAGGAAAAAAATCCTATATCTTTTATTTAATATATAAATTCAGCTTAAAAGAAAATGACAAGGTCTGCCTTCCTTGTGATGCTAACAACTATAACTTTATTCCTCTAAGAGTTTTAAGCAATATTATGGTACATTGCTCAATATTTTATTAGGAAAACTGAAACAATGTTTGAACAATTAACAGTGTTGGGTTCCATTTCAATGGTTCCTTTTGAGAACTACGGCAAATTAGCTCAAGAATCACTATTTCTACACTCTCCTTCTTTTGGCTTTAAGTGGCTTTTGAAGGGAGTCTCCCCAGATGAGAAACTTCTAACACTCCTGCAGAGATGACCTGCTTGAAGAACTGGCTGCCTGATTAACTATTAACTGCTCTCAATAGGATTAGATAATTAAGGACATTGATGACCATTAATTAGGAGGAGGGCACATTAATTTGTCACTGGATAGGGCCCTTACAATGATTTATAGGTTAGTGCTACTTGCAAATGTGAAGGGAAAGAGAAAAAGAGAGAGAACCATTAAGTTATCTTATCAAGTGGCCAGCTAAAGAGGCCAGAGGGTCAAAAAAGGGCCAGAGTGGTCACTTAAGGGTGAAGTCCCAAACACCAAAGCAGTGCCAAGCCACATTGACCATCATTTGGTGATGAAGTTAAAAATATGCTAATTTATTGGTGGCAATTCTCTCTTTTTATGGTTTCAAGCAGTTAAGACAAGTGGCCTGCTTAAGAGCTTTTCATTTGAAAAGAGATTAAACAAAATGGTTTGTCAAGGCTGCTTGGCTGTTTTATGTCTTTGTTAAAAAAAAATTGCACCGACTATACTGATAACTATCACATCACCCAAATGCCATCTCTCTCCTAGCATTTATTTTGTTAATAAATACATCAACTTTAATTACTTAATAGTGCTATGTTCATTTGCTCTTTAGCAAGATTAAATGGAAATAAATCTTTTGTATTTCTACTTTCTGTCACTATTGCTGGCATAAAGGTCACACAAAAAAATAAGTTTTTGTAAAAAATTTACTTAAAGGCACTGATATAAATTATACTTTGTTTCATTCAGCACTGAAAGCAATAAGGTGATTGCACTGATAGTGAAGAAAACTGTTTTTAGAATGTAGATAAGGGTCTTCTTTTCTTAACCATACACAATTGTGGGTAGCATTCGCATACCATGCAGAAACAAGCACAGCTCATTAACATTTAATTAAATATGCTTTTGAAAGCCTTGGACATATGCACATCATACTTATCACATAAGTTTGGAGCTTACTTTTAACAGACATTTAAGACAAACTCATTTTTGCCATACTCTAACGATACACCATTAAAATAAAAGACAAAAAGGGATAGTTAAAAAAAATTATTCTATTACACCAAAGGAACTTAAAAATATTTAGCATGAAATCTCTCTTAAGAATTTCATTAAAGTAAAATAAAAAATAGAAAGAGGTATTATTTACCTTAAGACTGAACTAAAACATAAAAATTCTCTCTTACCTCAATGGTGAATAGCTTCCTTTTTAATTTAAAAGCTAAGTCTTTGACATCTGATACATCACAAATCAAGTTATTAAGCCGAGGAATCTGCCGTATATGAATCAAACCTTGTGGAAAGGAAATCAGAATAAAAACATTAAAAAAACGCTGTCACTGGATGCATAAATTAAAGAGTCTTACAGCAGGATTCTGTAAATTTACACACAAGCATCCTCCCCCTTTTAAAACTGGAGCTTACTACCAGGAGCAGTGAAGCAAATGGTGTGATTATACTCAAGTAATCAAGCAGAATAAGATAAACAGAAATCCTTGTGCAAGGAAAACTAATTGCACTTTGGTACAGAAGTACAGATGTAAAGAGGGATCTTAATACTTGTCAAAACTACAGCCGGTTTGTGTGTGATTTTCTCTTGTATTTACAGTAAGCAAATATGGCTATCACCTTGCATGCTGCCCACGGCACCACTGAGTGATCTTTATTTTATTAAATGCACCAGTAAGCAGCCAGCAAAACAAGGCTTACGCGTTACTGATAACCAGTGAAGCACTAATGAAAAGTATTTCATTTTGTACCTTATTAATGACTTGAACAAACCATTGAAGAAAACTACATTTCAGAGCACACTCTGGGATCAAACATTAACCCCTATGCCATCCCAAGACACTCATTTCTGCGGCACGTTAGACCTTTATGTAGCTGTTATAAGCTTTGTAACAGTGCTAGGTAAACCGTGAGCTTTGGCCTCTTGTCAGTAGAAACACTTGCTAATTTTTTCTGACAAGGGCACTGGATGGCTTTTGTGCAGCTTAATGCAGTTTCTGACTAAACTAGGGGTCATCTGCCACAGATGAAGACATGGAAGATTCTTCAGTGTGTTTCTCTGCCTGACTCAGCCCATATTAAAAATCGCCATCCCAAAGACATTTGATCCCTCAACAAGGGGGAAGAAGGCAAATCGAGATGTGAACAAATTAGATAAATCTTATTTACAGACTGTTTCTCTAGTATATAGTTTGTGTGTGTGTGTGTGTGTGTGTGTGTGTGTGTGTGTGTGTGTGTGTGTGTGTGTGTGTGTGTTTGGATGCTTAGAAGTGTATTACTATTTGTTAGCTTAAAAGGGTCAACTTCCAAGTACCTTTCGAAATAGCCTCTTCAAAAATAATTCACTAAAATATCTGACTTAATTTTTAAACTTAAGAAAATGTAAAAGGTGTTATTAAGAAGACAGCTTGCACATACAAATTAAAAATATCTCATACAGAGCTATTTAGAAAAATATAGTAGAAGTAATCATACCATACTTTCATTTGCATGTTTCTCATTTTAACCTTGCGATGCTTGTTTAGCTATTTAAAGCAGGAGGCCTTATAGAGTGCATCAGTGATTCATCAGGCCCTTCTTATTAACAGAAACTTTACTGGTCATCGGAACCACCCACTAATCTGTGGGAAATAAATTTATCAATCCAGAGATTTCAGCACAAAAAAATCATAGTTTTTTACCCCTTGAAATGTTTTAATCAAAATAATATGCTTTTAGAATATAAAACAGAATTTTACTACCTGTATAAGGTCATAATACTAACAAATGATACTCATAGTTTATAAAGGTAATGATTAACTTGGGTTGTTTTAAAAGAAAATGCAAATAATAAATTAAAGAAATAGTTTATCCGGTTATAAGATACATAAGTCCTGGAGATGTAATGTACAGCATGGTGACTCTGGTTAATAATTCTGTATTGTGTATTTGAAAGTTGCTAAGAGAGTAAATCTTAAACGTTCTCACCAATAGAAAAAAAAATTGTAACTGTGTGGTGATGGATATCAATTAAATTATGGCAATAATTTCTTAATATATACATATATCAGATCATTATGTTGTACACCTAAAATGAACACGATGCTATATGTCAATTATATGTCGACACAAATTTTAGAAAAAGAAAAAAAATTGTATAATCTTAATAGCTCTTTCTATCAAAGCAACAATAATATATTAAATGAATTATATGTAGGGTTATTCTGGGCATATACCACATGCACACTTATGCAATGAGCATGAGGCAAATTATTTTATGAAGCTTGTGTTCACAGCTTCTATTTTCTACCTTTCTAAAAAATACTTGATTGTTAGATCATGCTGTTTTACTATTTTTTTTAAAGGTCTTATGCCAACTCTTCAAAGCACTGGAGGGTATCACATAAGTATTTTATAATTTTTTTTTGGTACACTTTAGAAATCACCATAGTCCTACAATCACACTCTTACAGAATCTTGTAGCAGGCTTCAAATAAGCTTCAGTCTGCAGACTAGAGGTTTCCATAGAAGTATAGCAGTTCCACAAAAATGATATCAATAATTAATATTTACTCAGAATAAGCAAATAAGTAAAAGTTTATTATTCACCACAATCTATATTCGTTCAGAGCTAAGATACGCATAACTACTAAACTTATCCTATTGCAACAGTTCTATGTAGGAACTTTTATTTTAAAAAATCCCTAAATTAACCAAATGACTAAAATACTGTTAAAGTCTTCAAAAAATACAAGTAAAATGTCTGGTTAACTGATCTGTGTTCATACTACAGTGGCAATATTTTAAAATTTGCTAATAATTCTAACAACAAAATGGGCAAAGTCCAAATATAATAAAAGATGTCCATTTTCTGAAAATGTGATTGACTAGGACTTTTAAAATATGATACAATGTGAATTTTATTTATCATACAGCTAAGCTTTGTAAAGTATAAACCACTATACTTAGCTATTATTATTAGAAGTAATATAATATTTATTTCTAACACGGTTGATAAGTATGAATGAGTTCACAGCAACTTTAGGCCACTCTGGCAAAATGTACATCTGACTGAGCCATGCTTTAGTACTTGGGTTTGACATCTTTCAAATAGTTACTATAGTGTGTAATCTTAATGTAGTCTGGTGACAAGCTGCCACTAAAGATTGGCCAGGAAGGAAAAACATTTAACAGATACATTATACAATAAAATCCATGCTATGTGACAGCAGATACTATGACTGAATAAGATTCTTCCAGGCAACCAGAACATGCTCTTCTCATTATGAAGGTGCTGCTTACCATGAAAATCCTTATATAATGGGTTGGTTTCTTTCTCAGAGCCAATAAATGATTCCAGACCAACTACTATATCTGACAAGTTTCTAACACGAGCAATAATTGCTTTATTCTGTAAAACAAGGAAACAAAACACTCATGTTAAATTTAAAAGTATGCCGTCTAGACAATGCCATTACGCCATCTCAGTGACAAATTGTAGAGAAGATAGACCATCAACATAGAGAAATAACTGAAAAGTTAAAGCTACGACAGGCGGAAAACTGGATGCAAAAATATGCCCTTAATTGAGAATTCCAACCCATATAGGTACCCTATTCTAATCTGAAGAGTGAAGGGGTCATGTCTTAGTTTTTACAGAAAGTTTTTCTCTTAAGGGGCAAGGCTACCTTTATCTTCATACACTTATTTTTCAAATTACTTTACCCACTGTCCATTGGAAAATCAGACAAACATCAGGATTCAGAAGCAATATGTAGTATGGTGTAACGTGTGAGGCAAGGTCCCATTATCATCTCTCAACTGGGACTAGGTCCCAGCCCTGTAACAGCTGAGGTCCTCTGCATCAGATCAGAAACATGGAAGAGGCCAGCTAAGAGGCTGCAGGATGGCTAGCTTTGGAGTCTCCTGTTCTCTTTCCAGATGCTGCTTTTTGGCTCTGGGATAACAATAAAGGCAAAGAAAAGATGGTAGATGACTAGCACTAGACTAGTAGCCTACCCTTTCCTTCCCAACACAACTGAACCTGAACCAAAAATATGGCTGAACAGTACATTATAAAAAATATCATACTTTAAGTAGCCAAAGTTCTAAAATACCCAGGTTTCATAATCATTAAAAATATAATCACTTAATACCCTGTAGGTTTTCTTGAATTTTATTTAATAAAAATTGAGTATTCCTTACAACCCCTGACAGGGTGTAGGTCAGAAAATTCTTTTATATGCTATAACATCTTAGAAAAATGTTTGATCTGAAGATTTAGATAAGTTGAAAAAATTTATAAAATTTTATAATTTTGAAACTCCTGATTTAGACATTGGTAATGTCTACCATTTTAAAACTAATCTTTAAAAAAGGATGGGAAAATGAGACTGTCAAGAAAATTTACAGTCTGATGCTGTATCCCCTGTTAAGGAAAATCCAAATACAATCAGTAAGTTCACTTTCTGAGAATGTGACTGACTATTGAGCTCACTAGTATTCCTCTGTTTCTGAAGTCCTCTTTTAAAGATTGAGTAAGAATGAAAAATATAGGTAGACTGGTCAATGTTACTTGACTTGGTCTGAAATACACAGTAACCTCTGTCACTAAGCATTACGCTGAGATGACTGGTTAACTCACATCCAGGGCAGTTTTGAAACTCCTCCATAAGTAGAAATGTGTGTTATAAAAAGAATGTTTCAGCCTTTGAAAGGCTCTTAAAAGGAGCCAGTAAAAATAATTGTCATTAATTGTCTTTAATATTTTAAATCACGTGGGCACCAAGTAAAGAAAAACAAACATGATTTGAAAATGCCTATTTTTTTTTCCAAAGCAATTTTTCATTCAGTGGTGAGAAAATAATCCAGATTGATTCCTTACTTTCAGTTCTATGCCACAGGGGATGGTCCTACTCCAGGAGTAACAGGGGTTTCAGAGGCCATAAACACGCTCCTCTCAATATTTCTTTAGCCAAAGACCATTTTATCAAACTCATCCAGGTTGGGTTACAGCCAGTTATTCTTCACCCAAACAAAAATGTCTGCCAGACATTCCAACAGCTGGGAGACAGTTCACAATGAGTCAACTTGAAAATGATTCATTGTGCTGAGTACTGAACAATGTTGAGGTGGGGGTGGGGTATGGCTGAGTTGGGTGTAGAGGGTGAGAACAAGTGGGAGATGAAGAATAACCATGTGGTTCTCCCATTAAGAAGAATCTTAGATAACAACCAGCAGACTCTTATCATTTCATTTTTAGGATAAACTCAACTGGGAAGAGTACTCCTGGCATGGACCTCAGATGAACAAGCACTTATAAAGGCTACTGACAATATTTCTTAATCAAAAAGGTCAGATTTCCTTTTATCTATAAATAGAAGACTAAGCCTTTGTATCTAAATATCTGAACCTAAAATTATAGAAGTCAATTTTTGCTAGAACTCAACTATTCAGGATTTCAGTGATATAAACTAGGGCTTTCTCAATTATATGAATAATAGAAATTGTAAGATTTAAGGAGGGAGTTAGTCTTCCATTCTATTGGTATATAAGCAAGGTCCTGCATATTTAAATGGTCAACTTGACATTTGTTTATTTCAGAGAGTGTTTTTTTCCCTTAATTTAACCTTAAAATTTACTAATAAACTACTTAACACCCTGTAATATTTATCTACACTATGTGTTTTTAAGGTAATTTGTGAGAGATTAAAAAAAATTTGTGAGAGATTAAAAAAGTTATCCACTTTGCAGAGGGAAACTAATGAATTATAAATATAAAAGATACAGACAGCCTGGATCTAAAAATCTCAGAAACTGATCCATATATTTCATTTATTGTATTTCTAAGTTTCATAAGTTTACATTGGTTATTTATTACAAACTAAATTCTACTTTAAAAGCTTTCATGAAGTATTAGAACATGAATAAACTTTCAATTATTACCATAAAATCAGTTACATTCAACAGTGACCTTATTGCTTTTGCAGTAAGCACAGCAATTGTGGAAAATAGTTTATGAAATGTAGCAAACCAGATTAATTGTGAAAGTTGTATAGATATCTGAAAAGTGTCTATAAAGTAAAGAGCACAGGAAATTATGTAAGAATAACATCTAAGTTTCTGAATGAGATAAACTTTATCTTAATTATAAACACATTCAGTCTTTTAGTTATTTGTAGGAGCATAAAATATACTTGGGCATATACGTACTTTTTTAAAAAGTTCAATTAGTGTTACAGATTACTTCTATACCTCCAAGATTCATAGGGAGTATGGTATATTGATATAATCATATCTTTAAACCACTATTGTCAAAAGGTCTTTCAAATTTTAATATTAATACTAAATGGTCTTTTAGATAAAGGTGAATTTACTTAAAAGAATTTAAAATTAACAGCTTTAAAAAACTCCTTAAAAGCGTAACAATCACAATTCACTCTAGGAGGAATACACTATGGACAATAAATTGTCTGCAGTGTTCAGAAAGCTTTAGCACAACGATTTTAGCAACGACTCTGAAACTGGAATTTCTGTATTCTCATCTTAACAGATTCGAAGTGTTTTATAAGTCAAGATGTGAAACCTCTTTGGTCTACAGTATATGTATGTAGTTAGAAATGGAGAAGTAAAGGTATTTGTGTTTCTATTATTTAGACAAAAATTTTGAATAATTTTTGTGGTTATTTTGAAGTTGTTACATTATAGTTGCCAATAAGGAACATTTGAAAACATTCAGGATTCACTAGTAGGGTAAATTAATGGTTATACTGCATGCATGGCATAATGACATCACCCAAATGTGTATAATGATACCGCCACCCCTTCCTTCTTGCCCATCTGGATGTGAAAATCTAGGATGACTCAAAAATCTTTCTTATACTAGACAAATCTCCCTTTAGTCCTGGGTGAAAGTTGTCAGCTCTGGATAGTAGCCAAGACATGACTAGGAGAGAAGCCAGAAGAGAAGAGAGCCAGTGTCCAGGAGTTTTAAGAATTAGCTGGCAGTCTCAAATAGCATTGTATTAAGTTACATAAAAGGTTCTTAAAACTTTCTGTTGCAGTGTCATTTCTTAATTACTTAAAATTTAAATTATGTCAAATGCTGTTGCAAATAAAAAAGGCAGATTCTCCAGTTGACTACCTTCTTACTCCAATTTTAATTTCACAAAAAACTTCAGAGTTTTTGTTTTGATTGTTCCTTGCTTGGTTCCACAGAATGTTTATTTTTATAGAAAGGTAGCCTCTTTTTATTAGGCTACGCCAAATCCATTAAATAGATTTCTAATGAAGGAAGATTAATTTAATGCTCTTTTGTAATTTGAAGCTCATAAAGCCAAAATTATGAACTTTGTTAAGAGATAAAAATTCAACTACTGCCATATAGAGCTACCTCCATTTTCTAATAAAAACTGTTGAGACATCTATTTAGAGTAACCAAGTAACAATCAGACATCAAACCCTGAATGTTTCCTTATTTTCTTGGACCTAATTATCTCAACAATAGAAAAGATACAGTTTGTAACACTGTAAAATACAGTTCTAAGGAAAGATTTTAACAAAAGAATTAAAAAGTAATTAACCAATCACTTAATTATCAAGAAGCTTGAAAGGAATAAACCAACGGACATAAAGCACTTATGCAATGCCTCAAATCAGGGTAAGTTCTTGGGTTACTCAAATAAGAAAGACAGCAAACACAACATGAAGGGTACCGCTCCAGGCACACACAGCACACTTGGGACTACAACAGCACAAAAACACTAGTAAGTTAAAAATGCAAAGTTACAGAAGTATTTAAGTTACTTTATGCTTGACCCTACTATGTGATACAATGTGTGTCTCTATGGCAGGGAGGGAATCCCCACAAGAAAAGCAAGTATTCTATTTAACAGTTCAGGTTATAATAACCTTTTCTGAGGAATGATATGCATAGAAACATAAACATACTAGAGCTTTTGACTTTTCTTTGTCACATAATAAAAAAAAAAAAAAACTTGAATGAAAGGAATAATCTAGGAATATTTAATGAGGTATTTGTTTTTCCATGCTTGTTAAGTTCTCCATTCTATAGAAATCAAGACTATGAAATAAATAAAATTAAAAGTTATACAGTTTGTAACTTTTTATATGCTTTCCTCAGAGTTTCCGCTTACTTCTGTGGATTAGATTTGTACTTTATTAGGAAAATTGACAGTGGGGAAATAATTATATTCATAATTATTTTGAGTTTAAGAAAGAATATAATTTTAGCAAAATTGTATTAATAAATTTTAATAATAATGTTAATACCTTAATGAAGGTATTAGATTAAATCTTCCCACATTTAACACTGAACTTTATTCAAGGTCAAACACAGTTAATTTTAAAATATGGAGTAACTTTTGTAAATTAAAAAAATTCTAACTGCAACACTCTCTTGGTAACATCATATACTGATAGTCATGTAGAGAAATCATAAAAGAAACATATTTTGGTTCCCTTTTCTAATGCTTAAAACATATTCACAAAGAAGCTAATGGTAAGTATACTTATCTCAAGGCCAAAAGAAATTGCTCAGTAAGTTGCCAAATTTTACTAGGATTAAGCAATGGAGTCATTTTTTGTGTGTGTTTTCTATCTGATCATATACTTAGTATTCTAATAATGGTATGAAAATGTTGATTCCTTAAAATTGAAGTATCTTTTTTTTAAGAACACATGATGTCATTTTCAGAAATATTATTTATATTTACACTGGTCTCAAACACTATATGCTTTGTAGAACAGTTGTTTACATCAGTTTTCTTTTTCAGTAGGTTACTCTATAAAACATTTTTAAAAACCTACATATTCTGAAAAGTCTTATAAATGAAGTGAACACTGTAACAAATAGGCTTGACAGAATGGCACAATATTCAAAATTAACTTTAGGCATTTTTCATAAACTATACAACATTTAGCTTCATATTATAGAAATTATTCATATGGAAATTTGCTTATATTTTTAAATCTTTTATGGGTAACTTCCTAAATCAGAAATTTGTTGCTCACTACTTTATACATGAAACCCTTAAAACGCAATTCGCAGATGTCCAAAAGCTCACACCCTGCCTGGAGAAACAATTGCTAATATCCAAATATCAAACAGAGCATCCAGCTGATGTTTGTGATGCAGTGGTAGGTTAAAGATACTGAAGTTTAAAATCAGCTTAGAATAATCCCATATTGAGTATAAAATTATAGCCTGTCATCAGGAACAGGCTGACAGAGCCAGGTCCAGATGGGAGACTGGCTGGGAAAAAAGCTGAGGCAGGTGGGAAAATGATGGGAACCTGACGGAAGACAGGACTACTCCCTCTGCTGGCAAGGTTCTCACCTGCTTGAATTTTTAACTAATGACTAGCTTTCCTTTAATTATTTAAGATATAACCAATAAATTATGTAAGGTGCTCCTTTTTCAGTTGGCTGTTCTGTGTTTGAGCATTTTCAGATTCATGGTATCCTATTTTTCACCAGATTAATTTCTCAGAGATATAAGGATCCAGTGTTTCACCAGGAGGTCCAATTATTTATCTTGTAATTTAATTGCAGCATAAGCAAATGTAGCATTGCTTTTAAAATATTAGGTCTTTAAAATTTTTAAATGCCTTTGACTTATGTTTTCTGTTATATACACTTTCTTGAAGAAAAAAATTTCATGGGCTACAGACTTCACAGTCTCTTTCTCAGGCTCTGCATAATGCCCCGTAATGAAATAATATAGAAATGAACCATATAAATCAACTATACAGGGAACAAGGAAACAGCATGTCACAGCAAAACAGCATAGATGTACAGCGCCAAACCTATCTGATAATCTAATGATCTGAGTTTACAGATATTATGTACTAATATGTAAGAAATTAAGAACTAATGTTTACACAAAAATTTTGTTAAATTTTACAGAAAAATTATTCAATATTTGATTTTCAATGTAAGTTAATAGCTGCAGCAAAAACATTTAGTAAAAATCTGTTCTAAGATTTTGGCCTACAACCAGAAGCTCCCAGAACAGGAGGGATCAGCTTTTTCACCCACTGTTCTCATCTGAATCCTGGCTTAAAAGCTATTCCAGCTCCCAGCTTTCCAGAAGGCTCCATCCCAGGAATCCCTGCCTGCCATTTGGTTTGCTGATTTTAATCTCTCAGGACTTTCTTACAGTGGCTCTGCTATGCTGAACTGGCACTTGCTTCTAGAAGTGAGTTATTATTAAACCTGTAGGTCAATTGTGGCACTAACAACTCTTTGGAAGCTTTCAGCCACACTGTACAATTTGCTAGTCTAATTAAATATTAATTCTAAGTGTTACATTTTGTGGCTAAGAGCTTTTATTTTCCATCATCAGCTTGGAAGAGAAAGAGGTTACAAGGCTAATTTAATCTCTCCCCCTGTCCTCCCCAACATTAAAGATTAACTGCATAGGGTGCAAAAACACTATTAAAGAAGCAGGAACTCTCTACATAGTAATAATAATGTGATTAATAGCAAAGGGCTAAAACATACCGTTAGGATATAATATATGACCTAGTACTTAAACAGCTTTAAATTACAATTAGTTACAAGCATGTTTTGTCTCAATATTAGGAAATAAGTATCACTCTCTTTTGAAGACAGTAATCTTTCTTTAAGGGAAGGTATGCATCCAAGTATATAAACAGGAATAATTCAAAACTTTTCATTTTCTCATAGGTATTTTTCAGAAACCTTGGAATACCAAAGGTAAAAAGCTTAGTAATTTTATTTGTAAAATTAATACAAAATTAAATAAAACTTTACGTCTTTTCTGTACACAAAAAAATGATGTAGTAGAGGATAGTCAATAAGAAAAATAATGTTAAAGATCTTTCCCCCTTTTTTCTTCTATCATGTTCAAGGAGACTGAACACAGAATCCCTCCCTGATTCTACTCCCAGAACAGTTGTGTCCATGCCTGGACACTGGGCATTATAAAGACTATGCAGTCCAGCAGCCAAAGATTCCATATGCCCAAACAGATGACTCAATCTCCATACTGTGATGAGACATTTCACTGTTTCTATCACTAGTATATTCAAAAATTTTGGCTCTAAATAGTACTTAAACAACCACCACCACTACAAGGAACTATAGTATGAATCACTGCATGAACCAAAACTTCATAAAGTAATTTTGGGAAAAGCAAAAAGATATTTAAAACCAAAATTATTTTTCATTTTATGTCTTATTGAACATGCTTTGGTTAGAATAATTATAATAAAAGGTTTCTAAATAGCTACTTTTTTCTCTTAAAGATGTACATGAACATTACTGCCAATTTTAAGTAGCCTGTCCTTATTTAATATGCATATTTACACTAAGACAAAATGGCACAGATACTGCTACTAATGATCTATATAGACAGAAACTGTTTACAGATACTTTGGAGTTTATCTGTGTAAAAACTTTCAAACATCCTTTACCAAGAAAGCAAATTAGATACATAATGCATACAAGCTAAGATTTGATTTAAAAAATTAATCAGATACTAGCATGTGCAAAATGAAACAGAGGAAAAAACCTGGAGCTATAAAAATTAATAAATCCCAGGCCTACAGTAGCAGAGTTGAAACACATTTGTATTATTTGTTATTGCAGAGAAAAACAGACTCTGTTTACAACCTAGAAGACTTGTAAGAAGTTATTTTCAAAGACTGGAAATCAACAAATACGGTGTAGAATTAAAATGAGTTTAATATGATTCAGTTTATTTAAAAAAACTACCTCCTTTTAAATTTTTAAAAATGTTAACTTCTTGCCACCTATATCTGAACAGTCAAGAAGATATAGAAAAATTAAAGGTAGATTCTTAGTTAAAATATCTTGATTAAGGAATTAATGAAAAATTGATACCTAGAATATATTAATTTATCCTTTAGTAACTGATAGTCATGATCAAGATATTAAATCTAATTTTCATCCTTAAATAGTCTTAATGAACTGAATTTTAAAAGACCATTTAAGATATTATTCTCCTTAATAAAGTACATTTAAAAGGATCATTTAAAATAGATTAAGTTATATGACAGAAGGTGTTATGCTTTCTTCTAATGATGCTTATGTCAATAATTACATAAAAAATATTTTCCAAAATTTTATAGTTGTAAACTCACAAGAGTCTATTGTTCCTTCACCATGCAATTATTCTCAGTTCTTGTTTTAAGAATAAAAGATTTCACACTGAGAGAAATTCACAAGACCCCTGGAGTCCACATTTCATAATCCCACATTAGTGGTTAGTTCTAAAGCCATCCATTGCTTGACTTAGAGTTTAGATGCTAAAATATTCGGCATGAACACAAAAGTTCATGGATGCGAAAAGGTTTGTTCTGAATTTCTCTACATTAAAACATACTGTATCACTTACTTTAGAGGGTTCAAAGCTTTAATATATTAATATTATGGAAGATCGATTTGAAAATTTATCAATTAAAATAACACACTAAATAAAACCTCATTCAATTTTCAGGAGAAATATAGTAAGGGCCTTCCTGCTTTTCTTCAAGAAAATGAATTTTTCTTGGTATATGCTAACTAATGCTGATGACAGTTTTCTTCAGTGAGATAGCTGGGGAAAGATTCCACAGATCAAATTATTGGAAAATAGTGGTTATATGATAAAAACTGAGTAAGGCTATTACTGACCAAGTGCCAATGATGACAAATAAAAATATGTTATAGGCTAATTTCCAAAAATCTGTTCTGAATGAAATGAAATCTGTTCTGAATGAAAGAAAGTTTAAATAGTTTACCAACTAATGTTCTACAGGCAAATACATTAAATGCTAGCAAGAATAGGAATTATTGTAAAATGAGAAAATATTATTTCATATTTTATTGTCAGTAATAAGGAAATTTTCATTTTGCATTACTATAGTTAAGGAGAAGTTTATTAGCTTGTTTATATTTAAATATGCCTTAAAAGTGTAGATTATGACAGCTTGAATACATTAGCAATGATAAAAAGTAAATTTTCTTTTTGAAAGGAAAACTGTGAGAAAGGTATAGAAAAATAACCTTCCCTATTTTAATTACAACTCTAAGTGCTTCAATATTTTCTGACAAACAGTTTCAGGTAAAAGTGCTTTCAATCAGTAAAAAATACAAACCAAGAACAACTTGTCAGAGATTGTGTAAATAAAATTCATAAGCTAGGGGAAATTTATTTTCCTTTCAACTTGTCGATATAATCATAATAAGGCATGAAACTAAGTTTTTATTTCCCAAAAGAATAAATGTTACCATTTATTCTTAGGCAGAACTGTCACTGGGAATTGAAAATAAAATTAACTTAAAAGGCATAAAATATTTGTATAATTTGGAGGTGGATGACAAATTTTGCTAATAGTAAGCCAGTCCTCATTTAGACCAGAAAACGTTATAGTTTCATATCTTGCTAGATATGGAAATTAAACAGTATCCTATTGGAACAGCTTCAAAGTTATCATTGTGCAAAAAATCTCATTAAAAAGTTTTGAAGGATGCACAAGCATTTGTGTTTCTGAGTACATGGGGGAAAAGCAGCAGAATATTCAATGCAACTGAAATATAACAACCTTTAATATGGAAATTAATACTTCAGTTTTTAAAAGTTGAAATATTATTCTCATACTTAAGATAATGGTCCATACTTCCTTAAAGAAGGAAGAATTTCAAGGTAGGGTTTTAGTTACTTTTCTTAGATGTAACCTTTTCTCTCTCCCTCTTTTTTTTTTTTTTTTTTTTATCCACAACGACCTACACTCGACAACAGAGTTTTGAACAGTTGAGTTGTGAGAATGTGAGCAGCTGCTGTTATTATAACTAAAGGTCTGTCTACTGCTTGAGTCTGAGAGACCACATGTTCGGCTGTCCTCTCATCTTGCCATCCTCACCAATTAACTATTAACATGGAGGGCTGTACACATGCTCTTGGGGGCTCTTTAACAGGCTTCTTGGCGAGTGGAACAACTACACAGCAGGGATCTGGGAACTGAGTAATGCTGGAGTATAGGGGAGCCGTCCATAGTTCTGCTCCTTCTAATGACACTTTACTCCATAGTTCAGCATGTAACAAAGTCTGTATTTAACTTGGCCATTTTCACATACATTTTAAATACAGTGTCTTTGGGCAGATATTAAAACTATATTCTAGCAAGAGACAGTATGAGTAATATCACTGCTTCATGGAAAATTGTTTAAGACTATACATATATATGTTTTAAGACATTCATAATATATTCAATGAGTAATCTTAGTGTTTTCACCACACAGATATTTAGAATTTATTTTTATACATGTTTCAATGCATGCTTGTTATTTCCTATGCTGTGGTGAATATAATCTTTAACTCAAAGGAAATAAGATATTTCAAATTCAAAGTTGTGAGGAATGAAGACAAAATAGTTCAAATGCAAATGTAAAACAATTTTTTTCACTCTACTTGCAAAAGTCTTATAATAACAATAAGTTAAAGTCAGTTTTGAATCCATGTCATTATTTTCCCTATTTTAACTTTTCTCCCTCTTTGCAATTTCCTTAACTATGTGTTCCTTCTCTACAATGAAATTAAACATGGGAAGCATGCCAAAAGTACAATAAAGGGTAACTAATCATTACTGTACAAGTCTGACAGAATGCTAATAACTCAAGTAAGAACACCAATTGGTTGTTTTACCAATCTAAGAGAAATAGATAATTTATATACTTTCAATCTAGTGTTACTTTATATAACGTATTCAAATAAAGGTGTCACAATTTTATTATCTATAAATGTTTAAGTATATGACAGAATTTCCAGGGATATCACACTGTATTTCTCTTTCCTGCCAGAATCTACTTTACTATCAAATTCTAAGCTCAAGCATCCAAAATACCTATATATACTGGCTGCTCCATCCGTCCTCCCATTTACATTTGCTGGAAAAACTCCAGGAGGATGGGACCTTGTTTGTCTTGCTCACTATTATATCCCCATGGATGCCTGGAATAGTACTTGCAATAAATATTTGTTGATTGAATAAGCTAAATTATTCAATCACCATTTAAACCTTGACTTAGAGTCTGCAGGGATGGCACTGGTCATAGTGGAGAGGAGGCTGACGTATGTTAGAAAGAGTCGTGTTACAACAAGGTGATGTTATTAAGATTTCAATGGCCATCTGACTTCATCCATGCTTCCTCACCTGTTAAACCTGTAAGAAGATCTTGTCAGTGTCTTTCACAAGCAGGGACAGAAAGCTGAAGGTTTCTATTACTTTGATGGACTCGTACACCTTAGTTTTATAGACTGATCTTTGTTCAAATTCTCAACTTTGGAGGCCTGTGTAAGTCATAATCATGCATTATTAACATATAATGTGCCTAGCATGTGCCAGCACTGGTATTGCTAATTCTCTAAATTTTTACAGATGAAGCTGAGGCTGAGGAGGTTGGGACTTGACTGAGACCTTGTAACTAACTGGGTCTATCTCCTTCCAAAAGCCCAGGCTCTTTCTATCATCCAGTGCTACTTTGACACAGTCTGTTTCTTTACTTTGACCCTACTTTACTACTTCCACTGAATAAGCAGGATAGTATGGTGGTTAAGAGTATGGTAACTGGAGGGGAACTGCTTAGGTCTAAATCCTGCCACTCAACTAGCTGTGTGATCTTGGAAAAGTCACTTAAATTTTCTGTCCTTTCTTTTCTTATCTGTAAAATGGAAATGATAGCACCAACAATATAGGGTTATTATAAGTATCACATGAGTTCATTAATATTAACTGCAACTGGCCTGTAGAAATCACCATGTAAACTTTTATGAAATAAACTCACAGTCCCCTGGTTCTGTGTATGCATGTATCTTTGATTAACTTTGTAAACTTACTGCTTCCAGTTCTTATTTGCTCTCCATAGCCTACACATTGTGATTTTCCTTGCCAGTCCTTAAGAGCTTTAAGAGTTTTATCTCCTATTTATATCATGACTGATTTAAGGAAACTGTTAAGTTTTACATTTTTGTAAATATTTTGATTAAAAAATGTAGTTGGGTGTCATGTTCAAAGAGCAAGGGAATAATTTTATATATATATAAATTTCAACTGATATTAGGGTCAGAAGACTATTATATGATAGCTAGGCAAAACTGTCTCAGGGAGAGACTACGGTATACTCATCACCAAAGTCTGACCTTATGTTTCTTTACTTCCATTTCAAAATAGTGTTTTTACTGGTATTTTAAAAAGTATAAACTTTATCTCTTTCAGTTATAAAAGGATACCAAATTTCAAACATTGCTTATTGTTCAGACATGCAGTTTACCTTATCATCTCAATCATTATTTAATCAATAGTGCACATAGGATGATTTGAGGTCTTCTGATAGTATTACTGCTGTTCCCTTTTACACAAAGGCTAGAGGAATCACTGTCACAAACATTCACAATAGGTTTGGAAACTCTAAACAATAATGATGATCACTTCCAAAATTTAGAAAAAAATTTTTTCTTTTCTTTTTTGCCTAAGTACCTTTAGAATAAATAGAAAAATTATAAATACACATATATTTATTTCATAATTGTTTTAGATCTTACATTTAAGTCTTTGATTCATTCTGAGTTAATTTTTGTATATGGTGTGAGGTCAGGGTCCAAACTTCATTCTTTTGCATGTGGCTATCTAGTTATCCCATGTCATTTGTTAAAGGCTATTCTTTTCCCATTGAATGGTCTTAGCATCCTTTTTGAAAATTGGTTGACATAGATGTATAGGTTTATTTCTGGACTCTCAATTCTACTTCGTTGATTTATATGTTTGTTCTTATTCAGGTACTACATTCCTTGGAAAACTCTAAATTTCAATTATTTGTGATATTTCTGTTAATTTAATTAAATGCAAAGTTCTCATAGACCTTTGGAGTGTCACCAAGCATAGTTCTTTTTTCTTTGATTTGCTTGAGTATGTCATTTAAGTTCATACCTCAGCTGTAAAACAGAGATAATGCTTTATGTGTCCAAAGACAGGAGCCTAGCTTAGATGAGCCCTTCAAGTCCTTTCTAGCTCTAAGAGTCAAGATTCGAGATTTACAAATTTTGAGAGAATGAGTTCCAGAAAAAAAATCTGTTACATATTCTAGTAGAGTTTTCCCATAATATGGTACTGGAATCTGATTTTCTGGGTTCAAATTATGGTTTCTCAAGTATTTAACCTTGTTCTAATTTAATTTCTCTGTACCTCAGTTTCTTTATATGTAAAATAGAGGCAATAATAGTATTTACATAAAAACTCTATAAGAACTGTCAGGTCTCAACTTAAAGTGTTTTTTATTCGCTAGCTGCTCTCATTATTGTTATGAGTGCTATTTCTTAGAGAAGTAAAATAAAACTCAAAACTTCTCTGCTGTAATTCATTCCAAATCAAAGCATCTTAGTATATACATTAGAAAAAATGATTTCAGTGATTTAGTTATTTTGACTTTCACATTCCATCCATTGTAGATATCTTATTTCTACTATCATGTCATAGTAAAAAAAAAATGTATAGATATATATAGATATAGACACATACATACTGTGGAAATAATCCCAAACTTTCCCTTTGAACGCTCTTAAGAAAAAGGGTGGGGAGTGGGGGAGGGTATAGCTTAGTGGTAAAGTGCATGCCCGGCATGCACAAGGTCCTGGGTTTAATTCCCAGTACCTCCATTGAAATAAATAAATAAACCAAATTACACCCCACCAAAAAAAATTAAAAAAAAAAAGAAAAGGGGTGGGGAGTGATTACAATGGGAGTTCAGGATTTGCAGATACTCACTACTATATTTAAAAAATAGATAAACAGCAAGGTCCTACTGTATAGCACAGGGAACTATGTTTAATATCTTACAATAGCTTATAATGAAAAAGCATATGAAAAGGAATATATACATGTGTATAAAGATCTATGTATAATTGAATCACTATGCTGTACACCAGAAATTAACACAATATTGTAAACTGATTATACTTCAATTAAAAAAAAAAAAGGACTTTTTTGAACTGATGAGGAAATCTTACAAAGACCCCTCTTTTTGTTTGGAAAGACTGGTCTCTTTTTCTGAGAGTGTAGCTTGAAGAGGAATATACACAGAAACAGGGAGGGAAGAAGGGAATTAGTCCTACTAAGATTAGCATTTTTTTTTCAATTTTTTTTTCCTGTGGTAACATACATGTAATGTAAAACTTAACATTTTAACCATTTTTAACTGTACAGCTGAGTGGTATTAAATACCTTCATAATGTTGCACTACCATCACCACCACTAGCCTTCTCCGGAACACTTTTCATCTTGTAAAACTGCAACTCTGTACTGATTAAACAATAACTCCACATTCTCTCCTCCACCCAGCCCCTGGTAACCACCATTCTACTTTCTGTCTCAATGACTTTGACTACTCTAAGTACGCCATATAAGTGGATTCACAGTATTTGTCTTTTCGTGATTGACTTATTTCACTTAGCACAACGTCCTCAAGATTTATCCCTCCTGTAGCATGTGTCAGAACTTCCTTCTTTTTTAAGGCTGAACTGAATCCCATTGTATGTATTTGCTACATTTTGCTTATTTGTTAATCTGTCAATGAACAGTCAGGTTGCTTTCACATTTTAGCTGTTGTTAATAATACTGCTATGAACATGGGTATAAAAATATCTCTTCAAGATCTATCAGCTTTATGATCAACGAAAAGATACCACAGTAAAATCAACCTCACATCACAATGATACTAGCTTCACAATACATCAAAGAAAAAAAACAATGAAATGAGTAAGGGTGAAATCATCATATACTCATTGAATGTTAAAACCACAAATACGCAAGAATTGAATAATCTAATCTAAAAGACATCTTGCTGTTCTGGCATTTCAAGCATCTGAATTCTCTTTTATCCAAATGGCACATGAAAATAATTCATCAGATTAATAAAGCATTTATATATTGCTCTTTAGTATGAGTCACTAGTCGGGGAAAAATAGTTCTGAGGAGCTCTTACCTGGATAAGGTGTGTTGGCATTGTGATGATACAGGCTGAAAGAGAGGCTCGCAGAAGACCACGGAGAACAAAGAGGAACTTTGTAAGACCATGACTGTTGTCACTGTTTTCTGTACAGCAAATGTCATCTCCCCACAAAGGTGAACCCAGACTCTGGATTCCTATTCTTAAAATGTTTTTCTGTTTTTTCTAAAGGAAAGTGAGAGAGAGGAAAAGTCCGTCAAGTTTTATTGAAAACAGGATACCTCTCTTACTTTTATCTGCCCATTCTTATTTTTATTCAAAACAGATCAGGGAGATAATGTCAACAGATGTGGTAAAAAAGCTTTACATAATAAGACAATATAAAGGAAATCTTTTAGATCACCAGAGTATAAAAAAAATGGCACAACTGCTTTGTTGTTGTTATTGTTGTTTTTAATTTTGGAAAATTTGAAGAGTATCACTAGCCTCAAGCTTTTTTTTGTTTTGTTTTCATAATCTTTTTCATCATTTTTAAATTTTAACAGTGACTGCTCTAAGAATTATATTTTGAGTCAATTAAAGTAATATATAACAAATCATGGGTAATAAAAAAGAGAATCTAAACTAGAATGCTTACAAACCATTACAAAATTCTATCTTTCAATAAAGGACAAAGTGCTCGATATTTCTTAGATAAATTCTATCATATACACTGCCTACTATTTTGTTTGAGAAAAGTCTAAAAATGTATGTTTTGGGGTTTTACATTTTACACTTGCCTTTATTTTTTTCTTCTTGAAGCTGTTTTAAAATAATAATTTCTTTTTAAGGAGAATTTATTGACAAAAGGTTAAAGAATGAATAAAACATTGAAATGTTAGAAGAGGAAAACCTAAAGGAACAGTAGCTATTAAGATAGGTAAGATAGAGACTCACAGTCTGCTCTGTGCAAGTAAGTAGATGTATAATTCTGGGCAAAACACATACATTTCTTAGGCCTTAGTTTACTCATCTCTAAAATAAAAAGTGATTTAGAATAGAACATTGCTCTATGAGTCATATAATTTTCAAATATGTAAAGTGATACAATGGCCTGGAATGAAACTATAAGAATGAGATTAAAAAAAGAAGAATTTGGTCTAAGAACATTTGAGAACAACTTCCTCACTCCAAGGACCTGAAGCACAATGACACTAACAAGGCAGTTGGTCCAATTTTCTTTGCTGGCTGCATTGAGGTTATAACAGACAACCACCTAAGATACCATATGTTGTGATCCTCTACAGTCTATAAAAATTGTTTTCTTTTTATCCTGCATTACTTGAATAAAATGAAGTACTAAGATGCATCATAGTACATGTTAGAAAATAAGTTTCTAATGAATTCTTGTAAGGTATCTGTGAGAGATCATAAGTTATTCATTTTTCTCTATTACTTAGAAACTCAGAATTTAAACAAAATGGTAAGACTAAAATTCATTTTGCCATCCCTAAATGTGTTATCTCATGAACTGTAGCTTAAGTTAGATTCCTAACAGAGAGAACAGTCTGGAAAAAGAGAGAGACAAAATTTCCCCCCAAAATCTAGATATCAGAATAAAATCTAATGGTAAAAGAAGAGCAGTGTCATATTGTTTACCTTGCTAACATTTCAGAAACTACAGATCAGCTGTATTTTAACCACAGTCACCACTGTCTACTACTGTGGTATCAAAAAGTGCCTGCTACAAGTTTATAACAAAAATGCTGTTAGGTGCAGACACAGGAGAACCACAGTTTAGTGACTTTGACAGTTACACTGATACACACATTTGCAAAGAATGAAAATATTAAGTCAAAGAATGAATAAGTGGTAAGAATTTAAGTGAAGTAGGTGCACAGCACATCAGAACATAATTGAGCATAATACTTCTACACAGAAGATACATTTCCGTATTTTAAAATATGATAGCATTGCAAAAACAAAGACTGAGTCATGCATTTCCTGTATTGTTTGAGGCATATAATTCCTTTGCTACACTGTATAACCAGGGGGCAGGCATACTATGAGGCATAATAAAATTTAAAAAATTAACTTTTGCTGATAGCTGAACAGTAAATAAATAAATTTATTTCTATGAGATCTAAAATATTTAATCTAGTACTTTAAGTAAAATCAATGTTCAAACTTCATTTATTATATATTTCTTAGATATCTGAGTCAAAAATTAAAAACAAATGAAATTATGACAGAAGTTTATAAATGTCTCCTTTCCAAATATCTTTACAGATGAGCTACAATACTTTACTTACTACCAATATTAATTATATGGTAGTATATAATATTCTGTGTCTTATAATCTATCTATATTTGTTGCCACCAGCTAGTTTAGTTTAGTAGAAAATGTAGTGATAGAGAAAGTAAGATGAAAATATCCTTTTAAAAAGGAGGATTTATTTCAGTGTCAGAATATTATTTTGATTCAGGAATACTATTTTTTGAAGTAGCTTGTTAGATGCATTTTTGTGGCTTCTGGAAATCATTTAAAGTTTCTGAGACAGATGTAAAAGCTAGATAATTTAGCCAGTGATATAATCCATAATTTAAGATTATGGAAGTTCATTAACAATATTTTAGTCCTTATAAAATTAGAAATATATATTTATAACAGCTTATTGGTATATTTTAATTAAATTTTTATTTTTAGCCTTCTTGGTATTCATGATAAAAATGCCTATCTCAAACCTGTTTAAACTTAATGAAAGTCAGTAGGTATAGAACCTCTGGTTCAGAGACCCAAACCAGCTCCCATTTGTTGTCTGTCAATATTCATGAAATAAAATTTTTCCAGTAAAATTGTTTACTGAAAATGGTGTTGATTCACACTCAAATAAACAACTAAGAAAACAAATCTTTCATTCTATTCCAATAATAGCTTACTTTTCAAAGGTTCTTTGGATGTGTGTGTATATGTGTATGTACATATAGATATACATGTAAGTATGAGTGTATCTCTCTGCTATTGCCTTTGCTTTTCTTGCATTTAAAAAATTTCTTGCTCTTAAAAGATGTGCCATCATCCTGCAAGAGCAGCAGCTCTGCACACTGTACTATAGGAACTGTTATGACATGCCTGTTTCCATAGTTACCAGAGCGAGTAGGGAGAGGTGTCTGTCAGGGACCAATTTACCTCTCCAGACGGGCACTGCCACCAAAGAGAAGACATGGTGCCCATAAATCTTAGCTAGGACCAAAAATGGAGCAACAATGAGCAAAATAAAATTGTATTAAATACCATGGGCCATCACAAAAACTGTAACATGGATGAAAAGCCATCTGTAAATGAATCTCTGTGCTTTGCCAAACACACATAAGTATTCTCAACCTGCTATTAACCTGTGATCAAAATAAATTTTAAAAGTATTTATTTTTCCATGGACAAAGTGTTAAATATAGTGACAAAGTTTATAAGAATATTTAAAAATCTATGCTATGAATTAAAAGCAAGTGTAGTTGATAATGCCAAAACCAAGACTTTTGGCTTCTTTGTCTCCTTCAATGAAAACAATGGTGCTCTGGAAATAATTCTGCTAAAATAATATAAAGGAAATACAAATCTTCTAGCAGCTTTAGCAATTAAAATCACCAAGGAAGAATTGTGAAAGGCATGCTATCTAGAAATAAAATTTCCCTCATTTTAAGTTAAACTAACCAGAACATTTTAATCCAGAGAAAGTTTTTTAAAAAAGAGTGACAGAGAAATGGTTATTATAAAATATTTTAATATAGCAAATAAAAATGCATCTTTTATTCAATGAGATAATTCAAAGCATAATATAGTAAATAAAATCTTGAAAATAATTCTTACTCATAAGATAATTTAAGATTAAGGCCTGAATGACAGAAATATAAAAAATTTAGATAGGAAAGTACAAGTCCTGCAGATTTAATGGTAAGTTTCAAACTGTGGCTATTAATTCTGGGTACTACAAATACATATTTAAAAATAATTAATGTTGACAGTGTATATGAACATCTTATGTGCATCCACTGAGAACTTAGCTAAAATTCTAAATACACAGTTAAACTAAGGCTGCCTCGCTCTGCTTATTTGTATCTTCTCTGCTTAGAAACAGCTTGTTCACTGTTGATTATTCTAAGACCTTCTGGGTCTACCTCTAGAGGGTTTGGAAACAACATTACATACATGATTATAAAAAGGTTTTGAAGGTACTCAATACCTGGGGATTGGATCCATCAAATCCTTCCTCATAAATGATGTTCTGGATAAACTGAAGCAGCTTTAGGTAGCCATGGGTCAAAGAACTGTTGATAAGAAGTGGTTTGAATACATAAATGGGCTTATTACACAGGAAATACAAGTTGTAAGCTAAAACATTAAATAAATAATTAAAAGGTATATATTCATGAGATTACTTAAATGTAAGATGAGCCAAAACAGTATAAATAATTTTTAAAATAAAAAGTCAATACATCCAGGGAATAACTTGCAATGCCCTATATTAACTAGCTCAGTGTTCTTGACATCATGGGAAGATAAAAATCTGTGGAGACTGAGATGACTTAATTATGTCAGGCTTAGTTACCTCCAAGAAAATTAATGATTTAATGAAAACCTAAAAGATGAAGCCACCATAGCTTTTCAGGAGTAATCATAGATAATTAACACACAGTTAATAAACTGCTGTGCCAAGTACACCTGAATCAATGTCCTGATCACCTGAGCTCATCTTCCACCAAAGTTTTAATTTTCTCAGAACGAATCGCTAAAATAATAGTAATTCAAAAACTCAAAAACATGATGTTTTAAGACAAATGAAGGGAAGTGAGTATAAGCTCCACTTTTGTCTGTAAAAAAGACAAGAAAACAAATACATGAATTTAAGAAGATAAACTTATTTCCCACATGACTATAAGCATTAATATTACTATTTTAAAGTATTTTATAAACACTATGAAACATCTAAGCAAAAATTTAGTAAGAGTGAAGAAAATCATTAACTGAGTTTAAGATTCTTCATAATGGACAATCTGTGTGCTATGTCTGACCATTAAACGCCATGATGATGAAATTCTGGAGCACAGCAATTTCATAGACACTGAAGTGCCTAATACTGCAAAAAGCTGTGGATGACCTTAAAAATAAAAAAGTATTTGGTTTACTGTGACCCTAAGTAAAGGGATCATATAGGCAGAAGAAGTGTCTGTCCTAAGGAAAGAAGGAAATATAACTTGAAGCATTCATATAACATTAAAGGATATAAGAAGTTAGGAAGTGCAGCAAACTGCTTAAATCAATGCATGCAAAATCAATGGTAAGTGGTTCAGAAAAAATACATGCACATCTCTGTAAACATCTTATTGAACAGTCTCACTTAGCCCAAAAGCACCTCTCTATCAAAAACAAAAAAGAAAACCAAGAGAAAAGAATGTGTTCTGTGCAAAACAGGTATTGCTCCAATTGAAGGATCTGGTAGTACAGTTATTTCTCACATGCTTATTTCTCCATTTTCAATGAAAATACAATGAATTACACAGACCCATTTTTCTACTTTCCTGAGTAAGGAAATGTGTCTATAAATAATTATATTCCATAAGGACAAAGATGTGACTATTTTGTATCTTACCACGTATTTGTCCTGGCTAGCTCAACTTTCAGAATACAGAGTTGCTGTTTGAACACAGCAGATTGAATTCCTATTTGGGTCAATTAGCTTTGCACAGGAGCTAAAATCTGCTCCAAGGTCCCAGATTATGAAATGAATTCCAGCCAACCATTTGACGAATGTCACTATGGGTTAAAGGAGGGTGGATCAAAAACATATCCACTGCATCTTAATCCACCAATAATGAATTTACCTAAGACCATTATTATCTCATATATGCAAAAAGTTTCTCAAGCATTTTCCCTCTGCACAAAATTGTTCAATAACAAAATCTGCATTAAGTACTTGGTAGTAAATCTGTTTTCTAGAAGCACATTACTAAATACCACATACATAAATTACTTCTTAATTTTTTAGTTGCCACCATTTAACCAACCGACATGACCTGTTATTTATTTCAACTTCTCACAGCCTAAGATAACTATAGTAGATCTAAGACTCTCTTCAAAGTTTTGGGGCAGCGGAGGGGGGAGGGTTCTTTTGAATTGTAAAAACAAAAAGCCAAATACATTTTAGTCTCTTTCCTTATTTCACATTGACATAAACAATCCAATCACTAACAGTGATTAGAACTTTATAACAAAATAAATTTCTCCAAACTAGTTAGATTTCTAGGGAAGTAAGTATTTTGATGACAAAATAAATGGGAAAAATCAATACACTTAGGTATATTAATTGAGAATGTTCATTTTTTGATACATGGAATTAGAACTTTAAAAACTGAACTAGTTTATATGGTATTAATATTAAAATACTAAGTATTGTTAATTTCTATGAGATACATTCCTTGTCAGCAATATTTATAGTAATTTTTTTTGCTGAAAATAAATATCTTATCACCTAAAAATTTTAAAATTAACTCCCTTTAATTTTGAGGATGTTGTCTTTTGTTTGTTCAGCAGTCTAGTAACTCATAAACAGGAGTTGTCAAGAAGGAAACCAAGTTACAAATATGACCTGGCTTCCTCATTAATGTTTCCAAACATTTAACAAAGGTTAGGTTATCATAGTGCTTACAACATATCCCAAAGGCAGCGCATTTCAAATCATGTATACTATTTTTGTTGGTTTTCTTAATTTTCAACAACTTTTATAGTAAAATGATCTATCTTGAGATTCCACAAAGTACTTAAAATTATAACAGTACAAAGAATATAAAAATGATTATTATATATATTATAACTTAAATTTTTACCTTTAAAATACGAAGCATTTAAAATTTTCTTTGGTTAAAAAAATTGAATTGTCCAAGGACATTATTCATGTGTCTGCTATTATATTACACGTTGTTTGACAGGAATTAATTTCTTTATATTAATATACATATATGAATAAAAGGGGCCCAGTCACCCAATATAAATCTATATTCTGATGATCAAGTTTAACATTTTTTAAAAAGTTGATAGAAAAAAACCACCAAGGCTTTCATGCCTATAAATATCCCTCCTCCCCTGATTTTCAGTAAGACGTCAATAGATACTTGCATTAGAGAACATTAATTTATATCAACAAGTGGCACTGGTTTTCCTGTGAAAGGTAATTTTGTATTCAATCTCATTAAGAAATATTTTAAAAATTACTGTAAGAAAAAGAACTAGATGTAGTATATCTAGAAAAGAAATCAAGTAGATAATAAACAAAAGATAATTATTTTGCAGTTTCTCAAACAATGAACAAAGGAATAACTATAAAAGTCTTAAAGTGATCAAAGAATAAATGTAACAACAACAACAACAAAAAAAGCTTAGGTAACAGGAGACAAGATCTTATTTGTGAAAAAAATAAATTACAGAAATAAAATTAGTGTATGTAAAGTTAACTAGTTGATAAGTAAAAAGTTTACTCATAGATAATAAGCTCTTGAGTTTGTTTCTAACAAAACTACTTAATTTTAATTATATCAATTGGTAAAGTGGCACATAATAAATACTCAAAACTGTTTGCTTCACTGTCATAACATTTGATCTAAATTACGGTAACTTTGTCAGGTAAGCATAGTCATTCTCTCCATATTATGGTTGGGAAAATTAAGAACCATTAGAGACTAAGTGATTTGCCCATGGCTGTACAACAATTAAGCGACAGAGTGGCACCTAAAATTCAAGTTATCTAAAACTTCAAGTTACCTCTTTTTTGGTTAAACTTAAGATAAAGCCTCAAAGTGAGATCTATATTCAATGAAAAGTCTGTGGATTCAGATACCTTAATGTGGTTCAGATGAGATTTGAACATGGCTCCATTCAATATAGTCAGAGTATTCAGATGTATAGTTTTAGGAAGGTATTTTTCTTTCAGTTGCACTGGTGAGAACTTCACCTATAGGCCTCACTTGCATTAATTTGATACATGATTTATAAAAAAAAAATTTCAATATTGAAAAGCACAGACTTCTAAATAAACCAATTAGATACCAGTATAGCAGAGTGGAAAGTATGCTCAAGATCTGGGTTCTCGTTCTATTTGTACCAACAACTGTAGCAAAATGTGTGATTTGAGGCAAATTCTCTAATTTTTCTGCTCTGGGCTTCAAAATTTTCTCATCTGTAAACTGAAGGAGCTGCACTAGCTGTACTAGACCTCTGATGTCCATTCTGACTTAAAATTATATGAGTCAAGAATGATTTTTCTTGTATGACTGGGACATTGTGCTGTAACTGACACACTGCAACTAACTGTAATTCAATTAAAAATGATTTTTTTTTAAGAATGATGTTTCTCATTAAAATGATTCACTGCAAGGTCTTTAAAAATAAGAACTTTCGGTGCATTTAAGTATTGATTTAACTACTTGTTTGGAAGAGAAACTGTTTTCACTACCAATCAGGATTAATTTAAACTAAAGATGAAGCATTTTTGACATTATGAAAATCACTGAGAAAATACGATTTGTATCATCTAAAATCTATTTACACATATATCTGAGATATTTATCTATGACAAAGAGTGAAATATACTCATAAGGCAGTAGGCACAATATTAAATGTCTCAACTAACTGCATAAAATAGTTTGCTAAGCTAAAGTTATATTAGCATATAATTTGCATGTGACTATAAAGACTGTGAAGTCGATTCACAAGTAATTTTCAAGTTAAAAATCACATTATTATTACCCTGAATAATGTCATCTATTGATTTTTCTTTTCTGATGCTTTTTGCCTAACAGCATTGAGTTTGATTCTTTTCACCATGGATACTCAACTAAGAGAAGAACATATAGGGATTATGAATATATTAGGGGCACCATGGAGGGCTATGACCAGCACAAATCTCTGGACCACAGCTGGGAAAGCACTAAGAACATGAGGATGCAAGAATTGCATGTATCCACAAAACAATCTGACAGGAACCCTGTTGAGAGAGGTTATGATCTTTGATGAAAAATAATTCAATTCAATGTTATTCTGACTTCCTTTAATTACTGATGTAAATAAGTCATTAGATTATGCCTTCTAGTACCCATATTATTGCTGTCACCTATCCAACTCTGGGTCATTACTGGTCTTTCAAACATCTTGGCCTTTCAATTCTTAACATCATCTCTTCCAACAATCTTGTCTCCATCCTACCTACAAGTGCTCACTCCTATGGTCATATCTTAGACCTTGTCATGATCAATAACTGCTATCCTTGTACAATCTCAATTCATACACTTGCCTCCCCACAAGCACCACTTTCTACCTTTTTACCCAGAGTCCTGTTTAACCAGAATAGTTTTGCTGAGCAAGTGAGACAAAGCAACAGAAAGGCAAGGAAGCAGAGATAAGAACTGACCAGGGATCAATTGACCAGGGATGGCTAGTGAGTTGAAAGTGTAATAAGTCAGGTGAGTGAGAGATGGCAGGCTTTGGTACGGAGGTCCTAGTGGAGTCAAATGCTCCTATATAGGTTCTTGCATAGCTTCTTTATTTTATGTATGGTAGTTTCTACCTTTTAACTCCCTACCCTATCTTGCCTACCCCTATTCCCTCTGCCCACTGGTAATCACTAGTTTGTTCTCTATATCTGTGAATCTGTTTCTGTTTTGTTATGTTCATTCATCTGTTTTATTTTTAGACTTTACAGATGAGTGATAATACACAATATATAATGTATTTGTCTTTCTCTGACTTATTTCACTAAGCATAATACCCTCCAGGTCCACCCATGTTGCAAATGGCAAAATTTCATTCTTTTTTATGGCTGAGTAATATGTCACTGTGTATATATACCACATCTTTATTCATTCATTTGTTGTTAGACACTTAGATTGATTTCATATCTTAGCTATTTTGTAAATAAGGCTGCTATGAAGATTGGGGTGCATGTATCTTTTTGAATTAGTGTTTTTGTTTACTAAGTCTTTTAAAACACTTTCAGAAGTGAGCTAAATAATGTGGGAGGCACAGGGAATATGGCCACTGTTCATTCATGGGCCTATATTTAAGGAGAAATTGAATTCCAAACGTGTTTTTTCACCAAAGAAAGGGATAGGGAAAAGAAAGCTGACTGTCTAGGTTAAAAGTATTTGCTCAGATAATTATATTTTTTCCCAAAGGAGAAATAAATGCTATGATGGCAACAATGGTGCTGTACACTCTAACTTTTGATATCCTTTCCTAGAGCTGTTTTAACAATATACACTTGTACAATTAACATGAGTGATTTGTTTCTCCACACTATCTTTAGTGCATGGCATTATCATTTTAAATAGTTGATAGTTGAAAAATGGTACCTCTTTGTTTTTTGTTTACATTTCTTTGATTACTAGTTAGGCTTATTGGCTATTTCTGTATCTACTTTTGAGAACATCCTCTTGGTATCTTTTGCCCATTTTATATTAGGATGCAACTTGTTCTTACCAATTTTAAAAATGGTCTTAGTTTACTAAATATTTATATATTTTTATACACTTATAAAGTATATTGCTATATATTATATAGATATAAAGTAAATATAAAATATATTTTACATATAATATTTACAGGTAAAGATATATATACTATATATATACATTTATATATACACACACATTTATATTTCTTAATTTTTTCTTAAAAATTTTGAAATAATCTCAAATTTATAGAAAAGTTACAGATACAGAACAAAAACCTCTTTTTCCCTGTTTCACGAGACAATAAGTTGCTCACATGATGACCTATCACTTCTTAATAATTTAGGGTATGATTCCTACAAACAAGAGCATTGTCCTACATAACGATAATATAACCATCTGACTTAGGATATTGCTATAATTAGGAAACTGATACTATCATCTAATCTTCAGACACCATTCAAGTTTTACCACTTGTCCTAGTATCATCCTTTATAGCAAAAGGACTGTGTTCAGAATCATATGCTGCAGTCAGTTGTCATGTCTCATTTCAGTCTGCTTGAATCTGCAACTTCCTCAGATTTTCCTTGACTTTTATGGTCCTGACACGTGAGAATCACAGGCCAACTATTGGATAGAATATTTCCAATCTGAGTTTATCTGATGTTTCCTCATGATTAGGTTTAAATTATTTTTATATATTTGGTAGGAATATTGCAGAAGTGTTGCTCAATTATTTTCATTGCATGCTATCAGGTGATACACAATTTCAACTTGCCCCATTACTGGTGATACTAACTTGATCAAGTTGATGTCTGCTCGGCTTTTCCATCATAAATTCATACTTTCCCCTTTGTAGTAGTAAGTATTTTGTGCGGAGGTGCTTTGAGGCTATGTAAATATCTTGTTCCTCAATAACTTATTTATTCATTCATTTGTATCAGCAAGTATGCATGGCTTCTTACTTTCTTAAATGGATTATAATCCATTACTATATTTATTTATTTTGATGCTCCAATTGTCTCTTATTTGGCCAGTGGGAGTTTCTTTGGGCTGGCTTCTGTATCCTTTTGACATGCCCTCATCATTCTTTAAGCACTTTTAAGCATAAAAAGATGTCACAGGTGTACCTTTTTCTTTCCTTTGACTCAAACATTTCTTGACAGTCCTGGTTTCTTCAAATGGAGAATCATCAGATATACTCATTGCTATTTCTCCACTCTAAGAGTTTAAAACATTCTCTTTATATTTCTTCTATTACTTAAACAATTTCATGTATTGCATCTAAACTTTTAAAATATAGTTTGATATGAGATATAAGTTAGGGATTTCACTATATTATACCCATATGACTGGGCTTTCAAAACTTATTTGAAATACCCCTCCATTATAAAGATGTTTGTTCATCATAAAAATCCAAATATATAAAACAGACAAGGAATAGAAAAAAAATACCCCAAATCCATCCCCAGAGGTGAACACTGTTAACAGTTTGATGAACTATTATTCACTGGGTAGAGAGAAGACATCAGTCCATATCCTTAATGTTACTCAAGACTCTGCCTCCAACTGTACAAACCAATTTTTTTTTTTTTTTTTTGCATCTACACTGTTCTTTTCTGCTTCCTTTCCTTCCTTCCCTCCAGTGGAGGAAATGTTATTATATCTTAGAGGCCAATCCTTGCACACTTGCTCTGGGGCACTTCCTGCCTTTTCCAGAAAACACTCCAACTACCCACTAACATTTATTTAGTATTTTCTATATAACAAGTACTGTTCAAAGAGTATTACTTTTAGACCAATTTCATAAATGGGTAACAGAGATAGTGAGCAGCTTAGGAATTTTCTCAAGTCGTTTAGTAATTTGCTCAGTGACATATAGCTGGAAACCACTTTTCCCTCCTCTATATCTTCATCTATTCCCTCTTAAATGAATTTTTCCCATTCACATTTAAACAGAGCAGGAAAAAAACCCGAAAAACTCCCCCCAAGCAATTCTCTCACCTAAACCTCTTCTAATTATTGCTTTTTCTCTGCCCCTTTATGAAGGAATTTCTTAAAAGAATGATATGACTCTGGCCTAACTCTCTGAACTCATCCTCTTTCTAGTCCTTGCTATCACTCATTCTAGTTCAGCAACATGGCCTTTTAGGTCCTTGCAAACTCTAAGTTCTTTCCTTTCTTAGCATGCCTGCCACTCCCTCCGCAAGAGCACTCCTGGCCTAGTGTTCTTCGTATGACTGCCTTCTTCTTACTCTTCAGGTCTCCGCTCAAATGTTTCCTCTTCAGAGAGGCCTTATCTGAACCCAGCCCAAAGTTTTCACTCTCCCCTCAATTTATGGAAAATATTCTTTGTCTTTATATTACTTATCACAGTTAAAATAATGACATATATATTTACTTACCTGAATTAAAAAAAAATTTGTGTGCTTTCTCACTAGATTGTAAGCTATAAATGGCCAAGGATAACAGCTGCTTTATTTACTACAATAAACCTAGAGTTTCACATAATATTAGGCTCATAGAAGGTACTCAGGTCCACACAAGGTGCTCACGTAAGAGAAGGCGTTCAATAAATATTGTTAGATATATGTTTATGTTTACTTAGATCTGTAAATGGTACCATCCTAGTTCTAATGTCTGAAACCTGGAAAGAATTCCTGATATTCCGTTTACCCTTTTCCCCAACCCCAATGAAATCAAAGAGATCAGAGAGGTAGCTAGCAATTAGGTTAGGTAAGGATATGCAGACTTTATGAATCTGTTAGAATGCAGGTTTAATATTCTGAATGAGATGGGAAGTCTTTGTAGGGTTTGAGCCAGAGTAGTGGTAAGAGCTGATTTATGTTGTAGAACCGTATTGTCTCATAAGATAGTCAATAGTCACATATAGCCACTTACATTTAAATAAAAGAAAAGAAAATAAAAATTTCAGTGCCATATTTCAAGCACTCACTCTTAGTTTCATGTGGCTAGTGGCTGCTATTTTGGACAGCACAGACATGGAAAATTTCCATCAATGCAGAAAGCTCTACTGGACAGCACTATATTAAAAATATTCACTAGGGCTATTTTAGAGTAAAAGGAGAGACTAAGAAGCAAAGAGTAAGACTAATTAGGAGGTTATTCCAAGAGTTCTAGTAAGAAATGTGGGTGACTTAGGCTGGCATGGAAGAGGTAAAGGGTGCAAGAAATGATCAGGATCTGGGTATACTGAAGACACAGCTGACAGGATTTGCTGAAAGACTGAATGTGGGAAGAGAGAGAAAGGAGAGCAAGAGGAGTCAAGGGTCAAAGATTGCTTCATTAAAGGAAGAAGAGAAATTTGGAAGGATATACATAAATGATAGAGAGTATGCCTATGGGGAAGATGACTGGGATTAGGAATGCGGAGATAAGGTAGGAAATAACAAAACAAAAACCATGGATACCAATGAAAATCGCAGGCCAGGATGCTAGGATGATCAACTAAATTCTGTGTACCTAAAGGCCCTCTGGAAGGGCAGGAATAAGAAGGAAACGAAAACACGTATGCAGGTCATTTCTCTTCATTGATCAAAGTGAGGCTCAGAATAATAGTTCTCTCTCTAAAGTTCCTGGAATTATCTTTTTACTTTAATTATATCACCAGCAGATAAGTAAATAGATAAAATCCCTCCTCACACTTACATCTTGTCTTTTTCCCAGCTCTGAGATTTGTATTAATATATCATTCATTATATCCTTTTAATAGAGTAGTTTATAGTATATGACTTCTGTTCTGAACGTTTAACCTTACCTAGAAGCTCTCTTCTAAAATTCCTTTCTTGTGAGTGAATTTTCTATTTGCAACTTCTAAATGTATTGTGGTTCTCTGCTTCTCAATCTAAAAGATTTGTATTTTTGAAATAAAATATACTCTTACATGGCTTTGTTTCAGTTATTGGTTTCATTCCACTAAATCTTTGTGCTAAGAGCAAGGTCATAGTTTGAGTAACTACTATATTTTATACATTGATTCACTAATTCATTAACTGTCAACAGTTTTTTTAAAAAAGGTAATTACACGAAAAGACCTTTATTACAGCATAAACCAGAGCAATGTTTGGCATGCAATTCCTGGGTCCCAGATTCAGGGAATAAATAGATGAAAAAAATGTAACTCTTTCCTCAAGGATTCCAATGCTTGAGCGGAAGATAAGAATGTAGACAAGACAAATAATTACAGTGTACTGAGACTAGAGTTCCGACAGAAGTATGAACAAAGGAATACTAGTAGGAATGTATGAGGAGCATAGCTACGATTTGTCTAGGAAAATAATATAGAGGCTTATACAGAAGTTTCATTTAAGCTGGTAAAGAGAGTTGGCAGGGTAAGAGAAATGAAATGACTCCTAAAATCTTAAGTAATATTCCTATCCTCTCTCCATTGATTTTCTCCTAGAAATTCTCTTAGAAAGATTAATTAGTTTGCAGAATTCAGTTTGTTCAACTTAATCAATACCAATCTTTTAACTAATGTAAGAAACTACTAGCTTTTGTTAGGATAAATACGTAAAAATAAAATCTTGAATTTTAAAGAAACATATCAAAACAAAATCATTCTATTTGCTACCAATTTAATGTAAACCCAATACTCAAGACTTAACATTATCTGTAATTTTAAAAAGTAACATTTTACAACACAGTAGGTGTTATTAGTTGGCTTGGGGTACCAGAACAAAATACTGGGTAGCTTAAACAACAGAAATTTATTTTGTTGCAGTTCTGGAGACTAGAAGTCCAAGATCAAGGTGCCAGGAGGGCTGGTGTCTGGTAAGAGCTTATTCCTTGGGTCGCAGATGGCAACCTTCTCACTGTGAGCTCACATGGCTTTTCCTGGGCATGTACTCAAGGAGACAGTAGGGAGCTCGGTGTTTTTCCTTCTTTTTTAAGGACACCAATCCTATCAGACTAGGGCCTCACCCTCATGACTTTATCTAACCCTAATTAACTTCCAAAGGCCCCATCTCGAAATATCACCACATTGGGGAGTAGGGCTTCAAGATCTGAATTTCTATGTGTGTGTGCGAGGGGTGGAGGACACAAACTTTCAGTCAATAAAAGTAGGTTAAACAATATGTTAGTAGATTTGTTAATACATAATTAATAAATAGGGAATGACAGTATCTTTCTAGTGAGGAAACCGAACTGTGCTTGGGCATACCTGCTAGCAAAGCTTAATTTAAAACAATGTCAAATTTAAAAACTTGTAGACTAAAGAATTATTCTCAAAATCAGGTTTTTCTATCTTTATTTTGTGATTGAGATTATCAGATTTATAACAGTGAAATATCAAAACAAAATTATCTGGGTGATATTATGATACATCTCAGGTTTTTCATACCCAGGTTTTAATTTGAAAGTTTAAACTGTATGTATTGAACATTTTCCATTGGCAAACCTATCAATAATTTTAAATTAGTGCAAATTTTAAGTGACCTTCAGTTTTTCTTACTGTAAAAAAAAACTGTATGTTTCAACGGTGCATTTAGAAATCATAAAATTATATATTATATCCTCATATATGATAGTGAGACACAGCTATATCCTCTAATCTTAATTACAGGAAAAGTATGGACAACTGTAGGGCTTAGCTTTATTGTTTTATAAATGAACCAGTAAAGTTCATTTTAGTGAAATGAGCACACGCTTTTCATAAATTAAAATAAATCTCACATGGTAAAGTACCCATTTTCAAAATTAATTTAATTACATGTTTAAAGTTTAATTACATTTAATTAAGCATTTAAGTTTAATATGAAATAAATGAATTATCATTTAACTACTATGAAATGAAATACTGCCTTGATAATTAAAATCCATAAATTTTCCTGTTCTATGCAAGACTATTAGTTCTCAAAAAAATATTCTAAATATATTTTAAAGATTATATTCTCACAGCCAGTCAAGGTGTAATTTTTCTGGTGCTGAGCTTCGTGTGCTGGACATGTACACGAGCAGCAAATGGAGACAGCTTGTTATAGAAAAGAGCAGATGTTCTGGATTCTTGGGTTTGAATGTGAGCTTAGTCACAGCCTGCAACAGAGGGAAAAGTACTCAGCGTCTCTGACCTCAAATTTCCTGTAGAGTAGGGATAACATTCCTTCTCTGGGAGGGTTGTTGGGAGGATCAAATGAGATATCCCATTGTCAAATGTCTGGAATAGTGACTGACACTGAACAGGTATTCAACAAATATTAATTTCTTCCTCTCTTTAGCTGCTGAATGAATGAAAAAAACTGTACTTTCCAGCTTAAAAAGAGTTTTATCCTTAAAACTTTTTTTTTAATTACAAAAGTAATACCATATTATTTTTCATGCACTTACATCTCACTTAATGTACACTTTTAATTTTTTATTTCCCTAAGAACTCCATGAATGGAGGCAGAATAGAGTTTTGAGTCAGAAAGAACTAACTTTGAATCTGGCTTCCAACATTTACTATTTGAGAAATCATGGAAACTATTTTTACCTATTTCCCAAACCTATGTAAATGTATGTCTGGTTCAGTGAATGACAAAAATTAGGAGCTAGTATTATCAACATAATCATTCAAACTTAATAGAAAATGAATGAAACAGGAAGGATAAGGGGAATTCTACCCAGTCCCCTACACCATGCCTCTGTTTTTCATAGAAGGATACTTATTTTCACTGATTTTAAGGGATTTGCCCAAGGTTAACAATAAGGATGAACTCAGTATCAGAACCTAGCTTTTTTTATTTCTTTATCAGAGCTCTTTACAATACAAGAAAATAAAGGTGAAGGACACCAAAATCTTTTGAAGCAATTAAAGCAAAAAGGAAAAGAAAGGATATTCTGACTAAATTAAAATTCTGGCTCTGTCACTTAATAGTTGAGGCTCAGATAACTCATGTCTGTGAATTCTGGTCTCTTTCTCTGGAAAATGGGAATACAAACTTCTATAGGATCGATACAAGGATTACACTAGGTAACAAATTAAAGATGTAGTAGAGTGACTGACACATAGCAGGTAGCTATTAACAGTAAGACATCACCAAAACACCACTTTGGGTAAGTCTCTAAGCCATACAGGCTGGAGAACACAATAATTAATTTTTTTTTTTTGGAAACAGATTTAGTAAAAATAAATAGGATAGTCTTCACTAAATTTTCAGGTAATATTTCTGGGAAAGAGACTCTAGATTTTTAAGTCATTTCCATTCACAACTTCTTGTCTATTAAATCTCCATTTAATAACTCATCTCACTTGGAAGGTAATGGTTTTATCGTGTGAAAGAAAACAGAGGTGACAACCTACTCTGTGAATTACTTTCCCTTGATCCAACTGCAATAAGAATTGAAATTAAATATTCTTAACACTTTATAAATTATTCAATGTCAATTACTGTAATTTTCAGGGTTTTGCCTTAATAAAGTTAGCAGCACTATAAATATGTTGTGTTAGTTTAATACTTAAAACTTTTCATTGTAAAACTCAAACCCTAAATTCTCGTAAGTCATCTGAAAAAAACAGACTGCTTTATTTACAGCAGGACTAGAAATAGAAAGCCTTAATAAATAAAATACTGGAAAACACATGAGTGTTTACTTTCAGAAAGAGCACTTATCAAAAAACATGGAGCAACAGCTTGACTTTATACCATTTTCATTGCTATTATTATAAATAAATAATAGGTATCTATGTGCATTTAGGGCTGAAAGAGCCTGACATAGAACTATTTCACATTTTATTGAAAATAAAAACAGCAGGTATAGTAAATTCGGTATCCAGACCTTTCAAGTTGCAAATTAAGAGTAACGGGGTCCAACAAGTCCAGGACCAGAAAAAGTAGAAAATCATATACAATGAAATAATATGAAACATATGTACAATTAAGGTTGCATATTATATAGAAAACTAACATTTATTAGGATATGTACCTTTAAATATGTATTCTTTCAAAGAATGTGGGAAAAAAACATTTTATTAACCTCTGAAATCAGAAGTGAAATCATTAACTTACCAGGATTCTACATTAAGAGTTGACGGTATTTTCTCTGGAAGAAAAAATCCATGCCATTTTGAAGCCTCAATTAGTTCTTGAGGTATCCTTTTTGATACATCATAATAGTGACCAAACCTTGAAGATGATACCGGTCCAGCCTGATAAGAAAACCCATTTTAGTCATTAAAAAATAGTTTTTTAAAAACTACAATGTATGTGTCCTATATTCAGCAAAACACTGATACATTTATGCATTTTAATGCTAATAAGGAAGAGCTGATACACACAGACTATTAAATTTCAAAGAAGCATGCAACAACCTTTATTGTTTTGAACTATCTATAGCTGTAAATCAACCTTTACATTTCCCATGTATCTTCACTCCTGGTAGTTCCCTAAGTTTCATAAGAATTTAAATGCTTCTTTGCTTTTTTTTGCTATACTGAATATCTTTCTTAATAAAAAACTTTATATACATAACTCAATTAATGTTTAAGACTTCAGGAGTTTTTTTTTACAAATTTTTTTTCTAATTAAAAAAATTATTCTTAACTGAAGTACAGTCAGTTTACAATGTTGTGTCAATTTTTGGTGTATAGCATGTTTCAGTCTTACATATGCATACATTCATCATATTCTTTTTCACTATAGTTTACTACAAGATATTGAACATAGTTCTCTGGGCTATACAATATAAAATTTATCTATTTTATATATAGTAGTATCTGCAAATTTTAAACTCCAAGTTTATCCCTTCCCACCCTTTACCCCCTGGTAACCATAAGTTTGTTCTCAGTCTGTGAGTAAGACTTCAGGTTTTAATAATAAAAGAAATATGTAGTTGCTAAGAACTCAATAAAAACTTATACCAAATTAATTCATTGGAGAGGGGCTCAAAAGAAACTAGCTATTTATATATTAAACAGAGCATCATTTTAAAACTAAGTTCTCCTAAGACCATGAATATGCACATTATTCAATATTTCTAACAAACTTAAAATTAAACTAACAGTATAAAATATACAGGGGTATTCCAGATAGGAACAAGTACATGATAAAGTGGGAGAATGTACACAAGCTGTATTAGATAAATCAGAAACCTGGCGTATTCATTTGTTCATTGATAATTCCATTTTGTGCCCTCTACTAACAATTTCTCCAAACAATTACCTTTGGTATAAGAAACTCTAGTAACTATTGATGTTGAATTTATTTACATGGCATAGTTGAAGCCTACTAATATAACATTATAATTATATTGCTTTGAGTGGATTTTGGGCTTTTCTTCTTTCATTTAGCACATTAGAAATATATCTCGATCCAAATATACCTGTATCCAAAACTGAACTACTAACAGATTCTGTCTAGCAATAGTTTCTAATGAAATCTCTGATCCAATTTTACTTAACTTCCATTGTCCTGAATGCTACAAAACAGACAAGTTTCAGAACATTCAACAAATCTAGATAATCTTTATAGAAACTGAAGAATTATACATTAGTAGGTTCTTATTTTACTAAATAACTGATAACTTTGTAATTTAGAGAAGAAACAGGTATTTGCTTATCACTAGATACTTGCATTTTAAGACTTCAAGAATTTATATTCTTGAATTAAATGCCTACAAACATCAAATTACATAGTAATATAGAATAAAAAATTTAAAGTTTAATAGAAACTTTATATTCTCAAAGTTTGACATTTATTTTCTAAATAAAATGGCTGTTCATCCCTCCATAGGTACTATTTATTTTCATTAATGAAAGAGACCTGTTAATTGGCTTACTCTAATCTTTCCCATAAGTATGGTTCCAAAAACATGATTTATCTATTTGCCAAGAATGTACTGACATATACATCATGTCACATTAAAATTTGTTTCTTAAAAATAGGGCGTAAAGTTTTAAATGTAAAGTTATTAGCCTAAAGCAATTTAAACAAGGTCTGTTCTTTGGCCTATAATCTATTCTTTATCCGGATTATAGTTCAGAATGTTTTTACTGCAATCTCTGCTAGAGCTCATCTTTTTATTGTGTAAGTCCAAGCCCCCTTAATGTTTTAGAAAGGCCTTGACTAACTGAACTTTGATCTGATGTCTTCATTGAGAAAAACACCAGGTTGCCCATTTCAGATGCAAATCCCCCTAAGGCCCAATAGAATTTAGTAAAGACAGCAAAAAAGAAGAAACAAGAAGTTTCCAGGATCCTCTTTGAGAATCCTGGGGCACACTGGTGTCCTTAATCCACACTGCTGCATGGATTAAGGTAGGTGATAACCTTTCCTGATTCAAAAGAATAAGCAGAGTGCCTACAAACTGGGTGGAGACTAGGATTTGGTAATAATAAAACACCATGCAATAAAAGCTTGGTCTATGTCAGGGGCCTATGAAAAGGCCTCAATGTACCACATTCCCAGGCCTAGTAGGGAAGCTTGCAAAAGCCTACCTGAATCAAATAAGCATGAATAATCTATTTTAGCGGACTGGCCATGGGGAGAGAGAAAGAAAGAGAGACTTTTCCCTCCTTTTAAGTTTGAGTTAATAAATTTATTAGTGGACTGAAGGTTCTTGAAGTCCTATGCACTTTGAGAAATATACTAAATTGCCAAGAAGGAAAGTATGCTTTTTAAGCTGCCGTCTCTATCAATGTTTCTAATTATAATATTAATGTGATACAATCTCAGATTTGGGATGAATCAAGGCAGAAGATTGATTTCATGCTGTGATAGTTTACATATAGAACACAAATAATTCATTAAAATGTAAAAATAAATTTGGAAGCTTTTCTTATAAATAAATTGTTAATTTTTTTAGAAATTAAGAGTAGAGAGAGCAACTAAAATATTCACATAGTAGACAATATTTTATCAATGATAGAAACTTTAATCCTTCAATTAAAAAATGAAAATGATCATTTAAATATACTCTAAAAGGAAAAAACAATTTTGTAAGTTTTTTCCTACCCAAGACACATAGCATTAACATATAATCAAATTTTTGGAATGCTGTGACATCTCCTGAGGCCTAGAATTGTAAAATGAAAACTTAAAATATTTTCTCTAAAAAGGTGTCACTAAATGCTTTAAATCTAATAATAATAATAATAATAATAGTAATAATCCATGAAAAACTATTAACTTTCTGAAAAAAAAACACTTTAAGAAGAATCAAACCATCATCAATAATTATTCAATTTACTCAGTTTGATAAGAACATGTTGTTTAGTTTTACACTATGAAAACTTCTGTTTCGCATTCATATACTAACTCTTAACTTTGTCAACTGTGGAAGAGAGTAAAATGGAATGGTTCAGTAAAAACTTACTATGCTAAAGGGAAATGAACCCTGATGTGGGTCTAGGACGAGCACAGAGCAACAAAACAGTATCATCCCTCACCTTTGGTACATTAGAAAGAAATAAAATTCAGAAAAAAGCTATACCACAAATAAATGGTCTAGATAAGACATCTTCTTATTGTTATTATCATTTCTTATTTCTCAGTATGGCATAACAGAAAGCAAGAACCCAAATGGTCTCATTTCGAACCTCTGTTCAATCACCAGAAATTAGAGCTAATAATAACTATTTCACTAGGCTATTGTGAAAATCTAATGCAACACTAGAAATGAATATTTCATAAATTATAAAGCACTACATAAATATTATTGATGATTGTTATTGTGTCTTGATTTACTAGAGAATCAGAAGATCCATCACTATCCTTTGCAATTTCTTTGCTTTATTGGAAAAATGGTATGTTTTGTCACCTGCAACATGCACACATCTATCACAGGACTGTTGTAGCTGAACAGCCAAGACAGAAAGCTAAAGCATAATGAGGATTTAACATAATAAAGATCTAATATGCTGTCATAAATTGCTTGAGCTGTTGTAGGCCTTGGTTGTTAGAGCTCTACAATACTGAAAAAAAAATTAAGTCTCAGAATATGCTGTAGGCTATCAATTCTTGGGATAAAGAGGGTGGAGGGTTGGATAATTGGACAGGAAAGAAGAAGGCATGTTCATCTAGGAAGAAAATCAAAATCACAGGATGTGGGAAGGTAGGCTTTTAAAAACTACATACCCCTCCAAATGGAAGAAGCATTACTTCACTGAGCTGTTGTTATTTATTTAGGTGTACATTTTCTTATCTTTTTTTGCATTCCCTAAATGGGAATATGACTAAACTCTTAGGACCTGGTGACAACTTATATTAAAAGACATCTCTGATAATCAACAGATTGCCTTTCTGTTATGTTATGTTTTGGACTACTTGTTTAATCTTTACTGATAATAGTGTTAACTATATTTTGTCCCCCCAAAATACAGAAAACCCAGGATTTTCTTGTTGCTGTTTTTAAACTGATAATGGCGAAGCAGAGTCTGGATATGCAAAGTAGATAATGTAAGTGATCACCAAAGTCTATCAGTCTTGGCAAATCATCATATATAAAATTTCTGTGACAGGCAAATATACATGGTAGTAACATTTCAAAGAAAAGTAAAGAGGCCAGAAAATGATCCTATTTGCTAAACTTGACAGAACTCATTTGTAAATACTCGTAAACTTAAGTTTGACCATTGACTATAAATTCAAAATAAGCTGTTATTTTTGTGTGTATTAATTACTGCCACTTAATTCACTTTAACATTTATTTCCCATACTATATAATTCATTAGCTCATGTATTCAACAAATAACTAGTGAGCACCTACTATATGCCAGTCAAATAAAATAGTCAAAAGTCTTTCTCTCACTGAGCTCTAGTAGGAGGAAACGATACGTTATCTGCTAGGTAATGATAAGTACCCTGAAGAAAAATATGGCAGTGAAAGGCAATGATAGAGTGGTTTTATTTCTCCAGAATGACAAAGGAAAGCATTCCTGATAAAGTGATGTTTTAGTGGAGCTCTGAAGAAAATGGGAAAATAAGTTATCTGGAGAAGATCATTGTAAGAAGAGCATAATTTTTATAACACTCAAGCTGTAAGCCTTGAAATCTCAGTACTGGGTTTATGTGTTAATATGTAACCTCTGACAAGTTTACTCCCATAGTAACAACTGCAAGCACACCATGCTCTAAAAAGAAAAATTTAATAAGCAATATTCACTTACATGTAAAAGGGGGTAGGATCAACATCTATAATTATAATACATTAAAAAAATTATAAAGAAACGAAGGACTTTCTTCCCATGTTTAAACAGATTTTATAACAAGCAGTAAGAAAAAAGGCATAAAGTTTCAACTACTTATATGTTTTCACTGACAGTTTTATCTGAAGAATGTTAATGACTAATGAAAAGACCAAAATCTCATTGAACTAAATTCAACTTAGAGCTTATGTTCTCAATGACTCTTTCAGAACACACCAGTAGAAAAATTAGAATACAGTCACTCTTTACAAGAGTCACCACTAAGTCCAGTTGCTTAAGTTAATCTGCCAGATTAAAGACATGAAGTTCTTTGTCATTGTGGTTCTCAATGCTAGTCCTACATTCCTTGTCTGTTTCAATCTTTATCAATTAACTCACATTTTCATAAGCAGAATAACTACATTTATTCTGGACTCTTGTACCCAGTTCTCAATCACAATGTATGCTATACCTGCAACAACGCTGAATACATAGAGCTTCTTTTTATTTTTTAATACAAATGTATGGTGTACTACTGTACACATATACCATAATTTATTTAACTAGTTGCTTGCTGACGGACATTCAGATTATTTCCAATCTTTTGCTATTAAAAATATGCTACATAAGTGGGTCACACATATTTCATTTTACATCTGAGTAAACATATTCATGATGCAAATTTCCAAAAGAATCAAAGGGTATATGTTTTTATAATTTTGAAGGAAACTGCCAAGTTACTTTCCACAAAAGCTGTACATATTTATATTCCCACTAGCATAATATGAGAGTATTAGCTTTTCTCCATGTTTGCTAATTTAGTGTCTTACCAAACATTTTGGATTATTGACAATCTAATAAGAGAAAAATGGCAGGTCAATATAGTTTTAATTTGCATTTCTTTTATTATAATTGAAATTGGGCATCTGTTTTTGTATGTTTAGGAGCCACCTAAATTTATTTTTCATATTTTTGCCTGTTTTGTTAAAATTGGGTTGGTGGACTATTCCTTATTCATTTTAAAAGTCTTATATATAAGGACAATTTATTCCTTATTCTATTATATTAGCTGCAAATATCCTCTCTCTAATTTGTAGTTTGTTCACAGTCATTTAAATCATACATTAAGAATGGTATTATTCAAATATCTTTCCCATCTAAATTAGAACAATTTACCTTGCTTAATATTCACCTATTACAACATATTTCATACTGGTATACAGCTGATGCTTAATCAACATTTGCTGACTGAGTGAATAAATGGCATTAATACAGGTGTGCTTGAGATACAAGAGAAAATAAAACAAGCTCTCGTCTCTAGACAATTCTGTCTGGTGGAGCAAAGAATTATACTAACAATGAACTATATGTATGTACTTTAAAATATATAAAGAGCTATGAGAACAAACATAAGAAACTAGGTAATTTCATCTTATTTGTACTTGAAGAAGGATGAGTTGGGAAACAAGAAAGTGAAAAAAACATCAACAGAAATACCAGCAATTCACAAGAAGCAATTCTCATAGGAAGGGCATTTTATAGCGTTTTATACACACAAAGGACAGAGATTTGGATAAGGTTGTATAAATCTTGTATACAATCTTGAGAAGTTTATATTTCATACTGTGGGCTTGTAATGACAAGGTTTCACCTCACATTATAATTCTCATTAACTGTTAGTGACCACCCAGACACTCTGCAGAGGATCCTAAGGCTGTGTCTAAGTTTGGCAGGAGGGTAATATGATTGACAGTCTGCCAAGCATTTAGAAGAGAGCAGTAGAAGTAGGAAACCAAATTAGGCACTTGCAGTGAAGGAGTGTTGTAAACATATATCTGTCCTTGGGAAAGTAACACTGATGTCAAAATGGAACAGAAGAGAAGGGTGGACTATGGGAATTGTATCTTACTCAGATAGAACTTCCTCCTCTTTTCTATCAATATGACAATGCCTTGTAGACATTAAAGCGTTCTGAAAAATGAATAAAAGAAATAAACAAATGGATGGGCCTTCAATAGGAGCAGAATTCGTGAGTTTTAGTGGGCAGATTTACTGACATCTGTTTTGACTTCTCAGAAAATTTCCCCTCACCTCCTGTCTCTTAGTCTATCCTAGATATGTAAGGTTACCAGACAGCTGAGTTAGAAAATGTAATGGTTGAAAATGAAATGTACAGGCAACTATATTTAACATCTTATAGTGACCTATAATGAAAAAGAACATAAAAAGCAATATATATATGTATATGTATGACTGAAACATTAATGCTGTACACCAGAAACTGACACAACATTGTAAACTGACTATACTTCAATTAAAAAAAAAATGAAATGTACAGGAATAAATTAGTAATTCCAAAGAATCACTAATTATTTTGAATATTCATAGGTAACTATACTGGATAGAAATAGCTTAACTAGTTCACTTACTCTGGTTTGCAACCCTAGAATAAAAGATTCTATGTGGAGATTGCAGAATAAATAAAAATAATCTATTTGTGTAAAAAAAAAAGTGCCATAGTTTTTTTAGGAAATGTCATCTCATTTACAATAGCATCAAAAACAATAAAACACTTAAAAATAAATATAACCAAGGAAGAGGAAAATCTCTGCACTGAAAACTACAAGGCACTGATGAAAGACATTGAAGAAGATACAAATAAATGGGAAGGTGTTCCATGTTCACTGATCGGGAGAATTAATACTGCTTAAATGCTAATACTACCAAAAGCCATTTATACATTCCATGCAATCCCTATTAGCAGTTTAATGGCATTTTTTACAGAAGTAGAAAAAAATACTACTAAATTTTATATGAAACCACAATAGACTCCAAATAGCCAAAAAAATTCTGAGGAAGGAGAACAAAGCAGGGACCATTATACTTCCTAATTCTAAGCTATACTATAAAGCTGCAGTAATCAAAACTGACTTAATAACAGACAAACAAACCAAAGAAACAGAATTGAGAGCCCAGAAATAAACCCAAGCTTATATGATCAACTAATATTTGACAAAGTAGCAAAGAATACTCAATAGAGAAAAGACATTCCCTTTAATAAATGGTGCTGGGAACAATGTATATTCACATGTAAAAGAATGAAAGTGGACCTCTATTTTATACTACTCACAAAAATTAACTTAAAATGGATTAAAGAATTAAATATAAGATCTGCAGCCATGGACCTCCTAGAAGAAAACAGGAATAAAGCTCCTTGACATGGGTCTTAGTAATAATTTTTTTGATATGATGCCTAAAGCACAAGCAACAAAATAAAAAATAAGCAAATGTGACTACGTCAAACTAAAAAGCTTCTGTATAGCCAAAGAAACCATCAATAAAGTGAAAAGAAAACTTATGGATTGGGGAAAAGTTTTTGCAAACCATATATCTGATAAGGGGTTAATATCCAAAATACATAAAAACTCATATAACTCTATAACAAAAAACCAAATAACTTACTTAAAAAATGGGCAAAGGACCTGAACGGACATTTTTCCAAAGAAAATATTGAAAAGGTCAACAGGTACAGGAAAAGATGCTCAACAACATTAGTCATTAAGGAAACGCAAGTTAAAACCACAATGTTGTTAAGATAATCACCTCATGCCTGCTGGAATGGCCATCATGGAAAAGATAAGAGATGACAAATGTTGGCATGGATATGGAAAAAAGGGAACCCTTGTGTTTGTGTTGGTGGGATTGTAAACTGGTGTAGCCACTATGGAAAACAATATGTAGGATTCTCCAAAAATTAAAAATAGAACTACCATATGATCTAGCAATTCCATTTCTGGGAATATATCCAAAGGGAATGAAAACACTAACTCAAAAGATATCTGCACCTCCATGTTCATAGCAGCATTAGTTATAAAAGCCAAGAAATGGAAAACAACCTGGGTCCACTGATGAATAAATGAATAAAAAAGCTGTGAGATATATTAATGGAATATTGTTCAGCCATAAAAAATGAGAAAATCTTGCCATTTGCAACAAGGTGGATAGAACACAATGGCATTATTTTAAGAGAGATAAGTCAGAGAAACACAAGTACTGTATGATCTCATTATATGCAGAATCTAAAAAACAAAACAAAAGACTAACTCATAGAAAAAAGGGTTTATACTTTGAGTACCAGAAGCAGAGGGTCATGCAAGAGAGATTTGAAGGAAGGTGGTCAAAAGGCACAAACTTCCAGTTGTAAAATAAACAAATACTAGGGATATAATGTACAATATGATGACTATAGCTAAGACTGCTGTATAATGTAAAGGAAAGTTGTTAAAAGAGTAAATGCTAAGAGTTCTCATCATAAGGAGAAAAATTTTTCCATTTTTCTTTGCTTTCTTTTTTTATTCTAGCTATAAGAGATGATAAAAGTTAAATGAACCTGTTGTGGCAATCATTTCACAATATATGTAAATCAAACCATCATGCTGTGTGTCTTAAGCTCATAGAGTGATGTATGTCAATTATTTCACAGTAAAACTGGGAAAAAAATCATCTTGATGCGATACTCTACAAATAACTAGTTATTTAAATAAACAAATACACATTGTATTGTATTTAAAGAATAACAAGAATACCACTGGAGAGCCTAAAAAATGAAAACAAACATATTTGCAAATTTTAGAAATAGTTTGTTGACTTGCCTCCATCTTGGGTAATAACTGGTAACGCCAAGCTATTTTCATCTTAATGTTAGATTCTGGTGTTTCATGATTACACACGTCTTCATCAAAATCTTTTTTACAATTATCATCAAGTAATGGTGCAGGAAGTTCCTAAGAAAACAGAACAACACATTACTGAGTATCTGTGCCAAAAAACAAAAAAAAGACAATTTTCTTAAATCGTAATACTAGCAATACTAGAAATTTCTAATGCATTAAAAATTGACATCTTAAAACTGATTCAAATATAAAATCATGACAATATAGATATTTCTAAAACAGAGGCAAAGGGTTTATATATAAAGTATAAAGTTCAATTTTTTTACCAATGAATGAGAATTTAAGGAAAATATTCAAATTTTTATACTAGCAAAAACCAAATGCTGTTGCAACAAGAGCTATGCTTATTTAAAAAAATTTATATACTTGAAGCAAAGTCTGGAATTAGCACTTATGTATTACATGTAATTATTGTTATGTTTGCCACAAGGTAAAAATAAAGCATGTGCACAAATCTGTTTACTGGTTTGTAATTCTAGAATTCAAAAAACTCGTTCACCGAAATAATGGGTGAAGTAACAACTAACAGTAAAGACATTTATTTTGCCCATATCAAAAGCTAGTTTTGCACCTGCAAGCCTATGTCTCTTCCTTTAACAACGAAAACAGAATTTAAAATCTCTGATTAAGAGACACTGAATTCCAATTTTCCTTTTCTTTCTTGGAAGCTGACCTACTGAGTGACCTACCGAGTGGCTACAAAAAAATATACAGAAAACATTGTTTTGTGAAGAGTTAATAGAGAAATAATGCAAAGAAAAAAGTACAAAAAAGTTTCCTGGAGGAGGAAAGTATATACAATTATTTTATTTTTTATTAGCCAGAATCATAAAGATAATATACAGCATTGGATTAGTAAACATAATCTTGTGCCACATCATAAATTAGTCTAAGTTATAACTTTTACTTTTCAGGATCAAATTTATTTATGCTTAGAATCATGTCCACTAATCACCTAGAAAATACAGTAATCATCATATATTTTAGTCACCTCCTAAGAAATTTATGCCAGTTTTAGAAACTAGTTATATCATTTAAACTCTGAAAACATCATTCCTAGCAAAGCATTAATATCTTACAAAACATAAAGTGACTGCTTTTTCCAATGGAAACAAATATTTGTGAGGTATATAGTGGAACACAGCGTAGTGGTTATGAGTTTGAATTCTGCAAACAGACTGTTTGGGTTCAAATATTGACTTCACACTAGTAGGTGTATCTCTGGCTACCCTGACTGCCTCTACTCATTGTAAGGAAAATGTAGATAATAGTATTCACTTCATTGGCTTATTATAAGGAATAAATGAGTTAAAAATGTAAATGCAGAGGATGGCACCTGGACATGTTAGGCATTCAATAAATGGTTGATTATGAGAATTTAGTCAAATAATTGTTTTAACCATTACTCAGAGCCACACATTTTTGTACTGTCAACATTAGGCAATATTTAGCATAAGTATTTGTACTCTTTTTTCAATCTCAAGAATATTTAACAATAGTTATGACAAAGGTCACCCATAACTCAAAACCAGAAATATTTTAAAAATTACTTTTTTCCAAAGAGATGGAACATATATTTTAAAATTTATACATTGCCTCTCATTGGTTAAATATATTAGTTTTGAACTGAAATGTTCTCAAATTAAGGAGTATAGTATTAAAAACTAGTCCTAAAATATTAGACATCCCTTATTAATATGGCTAAGGTATGTAAACAAGATGGGAGTATAAAAAAGGTAAGCATTTCCTCATACATCTTATTCAATATGTTTCCACTCCTATAGTGGACATTTCACCATTTTAAAAACTTTTATATGTACGGTAAAAATTATAATGATTCTGATTTTAGTATTGATAAAACAGATGCTCATTCCCTAAAGTTAAAGGTGAAAATGTTCAAAATATGTACAGAAAGTACACTCTTAGAAATGTCCATTTAAGGTTTTGTTTTCATATGTATTTTTTTAAAAATTGAAATGTAATTCACATAAAAGAAAATTCATCATTTTAACCCTTTTAAAGTGTGCAGTTCACCTCCTACACTGCTGGTGGGAATGCAAGGTTGGTGCAGCCACTGTGGAAAACAGTATGGAGATTTCTCAAAAGACTAGGAATAGACTTACCATATGACCCAGGAATCCCGCTCCAGAAGGAACCCTACTTCAAAAAGACACCTGCACCCCAATGTTCATAGCAGCACTATTTACAACAGCCAAGACATGGAAACAGCCTAAATGTTCATCAACAGATGACTGGATAAAGAAGAGGTGGTATATTTATACAAATGGAAAACTATTCAGCCATAAAAATGACAACATAACGCCATTTGCAGTAACATGGATATCCCTAGAGAATGTCATTCTAAGTGAAGTAAGCCAGAAAGAGAAAGAAAAATACCATATAAGATCACTCATATGTGGAACCAAAAAAAAAAAAAAAAAAAAAAAAAAAACCAAAACAAAACCAAACATAAATACAAAACAGAAACAGACTCATAGACATAGAATACAAACTTGTGGTTGCCAAGTGGTGGGGGGTGGGAAGGGATAAACTGGAAGTTCAAAATTTGTAGATATTGACAGGCATATATAGAATAGATAAACAAGATTATACGGAATAGGGAAATATATACAAGATTATACGGTACAGGGAAATATATACAAGATCTTGTGGTAGCTCACAGCGGAAAAAAATGTGACAATGAATATATGCATGTTCAAGTATAACTGAAAAATTGTGCTCTACCTTGGAATTTGACACAACATTGTAAAATGACTATAACTCAATAAGAAATGTTTAAAAAAATAAAGTGTGCAGTTCAGTGGTTTTCAGTATGTTCAGAGTTGTGCAATAATTATTACTGCCTAATTTCAGTACATTTTCATTACTCCTAAAAGAAACCTCACACTCAGTAAACAGTCACTCCCCACCCCCTTCTCCTAGTCCCTGTCAATCTCTAATCTACTTTCTGTCTCTATGGTTTAGTCTAGTCTGGACATTTCATATAAACAGAATTACACAACACACAGCCTTTTGTGTCTGGTTTCTTTACACTTAGCATAATGTTTTTTCAAGGTTCATCCATGTTGTAGCATGTATGAGTACTTCATTGTTTTCTGACTGAATAATATTCCATTGTATGGATATGTCACATTTGGTTTTCCATTCATTAGCTGATAGACATTTGGATTGTTTCCACTTTTTGGCTATTACAACTAAAGAGGCTGTGAATATCCATGCATGAGATTTTACATGAACATATATTTCCAGTTCTCTTGGGTATATACCTAGGGGAAGAACTGCTGGGTCATAGGGTAACTCTTCCTAACTTTTTAAGGAACTACAAAAATTCTTTCCATAATGGCTGCAGCATTTTATATTTCCACCTATAATGTTTTAGAGTTCCAATTTTTCCACATCCTCTCCAACACTTCTCCTTTCTTCTTTCTTTTCTGTCTTTTTCCTTCCTTCCTCCCTCCCTTCTTTCCTCATCTTCCTCCTCCTCCTCCTTCTTCTTCCTCTTCCTCTCCTCCTTCTTCTAACTAGCTATCCTACTGGATGTGAAGTGGTCTCATTGTGGTTTTGATTTGCATTTCACTAATGACAATGATGTTGAGCATCTTTTCACGTGCTAGTTTTGGCCATTTGTGTATCTTCTTTGGAAATGTCTACATGTCCTTTGCCCATTTTTAAGCTGGATTGTTTAAGTTGTTGAGTTCTTTGTTTATTCTGGGTATTAGACTCATCATATATATGATTTACAAATATTTTTTCATATTCTGTGTTTTGTCTTTTTACTTTTTTAGCAGTAAGCACTTTCTTTGTTGTGAAAATATTTTTAATTTTAATAAAGCCCAATTTATTGTTTTTGCTTTGTTGCTTGTACTTTTGATGTCATATTTAACAAATTGTTGCCTAATCCAAGGTCATGAAGATTTATACCTTTGTTTTCTTCTATGAATTTTAACTCTTACATTTAGGTCTTTGATCCATAATGAGTGAATTTTTACATAGGGTATAAGGGAGAGGTTCTTATATTTTTATAAGACTAAAGTATCTGTTACACTAAAATATTACTTACTGAGTAGCTAACTGTATGCCAAGTTCTGGTGAGGCTTTGAGGATACAGCACAGAGCACACTTGGTAACAATGACCAGAGTAGACAAGTATAGTGCTTACTCTATTCTAGGCACCAAGCGCTTTAGACTTATTAATTCAATGTTCATAATAACCTTATGAAGTAGGTACTCTCATCCTCCTTTTATACAGTAGAGGCCTGAAACATAAAGAGGTTAAGTCACTTTGCTCAAGGCCACAGAGCTAGTAAAAGATGGAGCTAAGATTTGAACCTGGGGAGTCTGAGTCCAAAATGTGCTCTTAACCATTACGTTTATTACCTATATACTAAGCTTTCATTCTAGTTAGGGGAGCAAAGTAGTAAGTACTTATATAAGAAGTCAATGATAATAAATGCAGGAAAGTGAAGCAAGGTAAGAAGGCAGAGGCTCTGTTTAAGATGGTCATAGGTGGTCTCTCTGACAAGGTCAAAACTGATGCAGATCAGACAATTCCACATAGAATTAAATGAAACTCTATACAATATACTACTATAGATACTTTCCATGCAGATATCATACTACTATATATAACAAACTTTCAAAAATGTATTAATGCTATTTCCCAGATCATGATATATTAGAAAGAGCACTAATGTTAAGAGGTTCATCAGGTATGTGGAGGATGCAAGAGCCTGAATTCATTTTGCTAACCTCAGTTATAAAGACATATCAGCATTCTTTATAAAACTACTGGTCTAGAATTATGCTATTCAATATGCTAGCCCCTGGTAACATGTGGCTAGTTAAATTTAAGTTTTTATTAATTAAAATTAAACAAAATGAAAAATTCAGTACCTCAGTTACCCTAGCCATATTTCAAGCACTCAATAGTCATATGTGGCTAATGGCTACTCTTTTGGGCAGGGCAGGTAAAAAATTTTGAATATCACAGAGCATTCTATTGGTCAGAGATTTTCAATGGCTGTATAATGTCATATTACATGCCTTAATCAAAATTCAGTTTATCATTTCTCTACTGTTGAATCTTACAGTTGTTTTTATTCTCCAAGAATGCTAAAATAAATTGTGATTAAATATAAATTCTTTGCCTCTCAGATTGTTTTTTTCCATGAGATTCATATATATATATATAGACACACAGAAAAGAACAGAGAATGATATAATAAACACTGCACTTTCCACCATTTGACTTTAACAAATCTTAAGAACTGGCAAACTTAGAAAACAAAGCAGTATGTAATTTCAGCAAGCAAGGAACAACAGTCTTGAGTGAAAACAGGACTGGTTGAAAATCTTTAAAAGGAATGGTAGGCTGCCCAGACGCCCTACATTCTCTAAGAGCCAGGATTCTACTTGTCCCCCGCGGTGCCAGAGGAAAGGAAAGGTCAAATCAGACAAACTTTGGACATAGCAGCACTGTAGAGGGCAGGTGTGAGACATCATATTGAAAACGGGGTAATTTATTGAAAGTCTTCAGATAGAAGAGTGAGACAACTTTCTCTCTCTCTCTCTCTCTCTCTCACACACACACACACACACACACACACACACACACACACACACACACAGAGTCAGCTCCCCCTGATAGGCTCTTTGAAATCCATAAGCCACCCTTACGCAGAACAGGCAGGAGACTGGGATATTAGAGGATTCTCCCCTGGGGAAACTGACAAAATAAAAACAAAAGACCTTCAGGGAAACACCACTAACTAAACTTACAGTAAGCCTACAAAACAACAAGTTATATGCCCAAATACACAGCCCTTTCAATTAGCTTCCTGGTACCTAACTCTTTAATGTCAAAGGACAGCCAAAAATTATCAGATATTTGATCAAAGCATCTGATATGGAATTCAAAGACCAAGACAAGTGACCAGGAAATGGAAGCAATGCCAGAAAAATAAAATACTTCAATAAAAGGAAACAATCAGCAAAAACATTAAGAATTTCTAGAAATTAAAAATGTAATGGCAAATTTGGAAAAAACTGACCAGAAGCACAAGAAGATCAAGTTGACCAAATCTCTCAGAATAAAAGAACAATAATTATGATGAAAGCAATGATAATGAAAAACCCTCCACAGTAGTTAACATGTTTTAAAGAGCTTTCCAACTGCCAGACACAATTCTATCTAGCACTTTATACAAATAACATATTTCATCCTTAAGACAATCTTAAGAAGTAAGTATTATTATTAAAATCATTTTATAGATAAAGACATTGGAGCATAAAGGTTAATTAGCTTGTTGAAGGTCACAAAGTACTTTAATGGCAGAGCCAGGACAATCTCACTCTATCACTTAGTCTCTTAACTATTATTCTATACTGTCTCTTTAAGAGACAGAAAATGAAAGTAAAGAAAATATCTAGATGATTTCCAGGAGGTTGACAACATAAAATGATTTCTAGATAGAAAAACAGAAAATATAGCAGAGGAAAATATCAAAGAAATAATCTATGAGAAATTTCCAGAAATGAAAAATAGGAAATTCTAGAATTAAAATCCTACAGAGTACTCAAACTATCAATGAAAATATACCTACAACAAAGCACATAATTCTGACATTTCAGAACAAGAGAGATAAAAGGAAAAAAATCTAAAAAGCTTCCAGGGGTTGGGTAGAGACAGGTCAGGAACACAAATTGCATGAAACTTTGCAACAGCAATACTGGATTTTACAGAGGGAAATTTATTTCCAGCCCAGGGTTCTATAGTCAACCAAATTATTGTAAAATTAAGACATTTTCAGACATACAAAATTAAAAAAAAAAAAAGAAAACCCTCTTCCATCTCACACCTACTCCTTACTTCCATTCACTCTCAAGTTACTAGATGATATGCTCCACCAGGAGCAAAGTCAGGGCAACTGCTAGATGAAGAAGGGAAAGTGCTGGCCAGAATCACAGCTGGGTAGACAGCCTAGACAGCAAGCAGCCCATTTGGGAGCGGAAGATGGAGAGGCCTATGGAGATGATGCTTAAACACAACAGGGAGGAATTTTAGGACTCCAGGGGAAAGCTTGGAGATGAATTAGTCATTGACACAGCTGAAAAAATGAAGCAATTAATAACTCCAGAAAAAAATAAAAGATGTACCCCAAAGGAGGGTATATGTACAATCATAGAATGTTAAATGTGGTAAATAATGAATTGACATAATGTAAACACTGGGGAAGGCCACTTAAATATAATGAAAGGAGAAACAGAGAGAGGGAGAGAGAAAGAGAGAGAGAGAAAGAGTGTGTGTATGTATGTGCGGTATTATATGAGAGCTAAATCTTCATATTTTATCTAAGGATACAGATAGACATAAAAACTGAAGAAAAAAAAGCAGTATAAAATAAGAAGGCAAATAAATGCATAAGAAAGAGCTGATGGTGGTCTATGCCTACTCTACCAACCCTAAACTCATTTTCACATGAATATTAAAAGCAACACCTCTTACTAATGTTAGAGAATTTTTAAAAATCTTATTTTGCAGTATTGAGTGAGTTATAGAGTCTCAAATGGTCTGTTTCACATACCATTTTTCTTCTAAGGAAAAATAGCTTAAGTATTTCTTATTCCACGAAGCACTGTGTTTGTGTTAAACCTATCAGACTGAAAGAGTGACTGGTGCTCGGTTCCTCCTGACTGCTTATAGTAAAATATAAAAGGAGAGAGATAAATTAAAGATATCGTTAAGCAGAAAGGAACCAGAACTTGAATTTTCAGCCTATCATGATTGCAAAAAATGGGAAAGCTTGTTCTGAAAGAACACTGAGGGTATGGCTGAATAATCATTTGAAAAAGAGATCACGGGTACAACTCCAAGGCTAAATCAGCTATCTCAACAGAAGCCAAGAGTAGAGATGGGATGATACCAGTAGAGAGGCTGCCAGTTTGAACTAAAGAGACCACGGAAGGCAAGATGGAATTAAGGAATTCTTGGATTTTGCAGGACAGGATCCCAGAGCTATTTGGCCTCAAAGATGAGCTATTCCTTCCAGAAATGGAAGGATGGGCTCAAAAGTTGATTAAGAGATAATCAGGGCTGCCCCTCCCACCACAGGGAGTGCAAGGCCGGAGGGATAAGGCTGCTTCCAACTCGGCTTCAAAAGGTGCCCCACTCAGCTGAAGGGGCATGATGCTGCCACCCCAGTGTGCCTAGTAGACAGAATATAGAACCAAAGAGATTAATTTTGGGGCCTTAAGATTTAATGAAATTTGCTTTGTTAAATTTTGGACTTGCTTGGAATCCACCATCCATTCCTTCTTTCTGATTTCTCCCTTGGATTCGGAATGTCTATCCTATGCCTGTCCCACCACCGTTTTATGGAAGCACATAATTTGCCTGGTTTCACAGGTTCACATCTGGAAAGGAATTTTGCCTCAGGATAAATCATACCTCAAGTCTCATCCATACATGATTTAGATGATACTAAGAAGAGACTTTGGACTTTAGAATTTAGAGTTGATGATGGAATGAGTTAAAACTTTTGGGCTGCTGGGAGAAGGACATGAATTTTGTGGGGACACGAACATTCTGTCCATAACATAGTTTCTGGCACAGAGTAAGCATTCAACAAGTGTTTGAGGGTGAAATAAATGATGGCCAACAAAGCTTTATTTCCAACCATCCCCCAATTTCTAGGCCTAGATTTTTAACTGCATTCTGGATATTCTACCTGAATGTTCGACTGCATGTCAAACTCAAAGTATACAATAATTCAGGTTCTTGTCTTTCATTCTTCTTTTCTCCCTTTCTCTCAGATCCGCCTCCTCCTTAATTTCTCTACAATTATTTTCTCAGTCATTCAAGACTAGTTAATTCTTTCTCCTGGCTCAGGGAAGCATGCATCCAAGAGCTCTCAGTTAACCCTTTAAATATCTCAGAAAGAAGGTATCACTGCACTCTGAACCTTATTTCATACTATTCTCTAACAGTGTGGACAATGTATGCTAACCCAGTAAGTCCTGAGCTGTTCTACCTCTGAGTCTCTACTATTGCTGTTTCCTTTGCTTGATGTAGTAACTTGTACATTTGGATATTCAATAAAAACTCACTTGCTAGAAAAGAAGAGTCTAATTTGTAATAGCAGGGGTTAGAAACTAACTCATTACAAACAAAAATGTCATTAAAATAACAGTAAAATGAACCAAAGGGAGTAAGTTCACAACATATAGAAAGGCCATGAATAGATCACAAATTAATGATGTTGAAGACAGCAATAGAAACTAACAAAAACAAAGGACAGAGAGAAAAAAATAACTGGGGAATAACAATTTCAGCAAGATTTTCATATAAACTGGCAAGCTGAATCTAAAATTTACATGGAAATGCAAAAGCCCTGTAATAGCCAGAAATAGCTCTTATAAAGAAGAAAGTTAGAGGACTTAAAGTACCTGATTTCAAGACATAAAAATAGAAAGCTGAAGTCCATGTTTAAGATAGACATATGATTCAGTTGAACAGAAAAGGTTAAGAAAGAGAATGAGGTATTTATTTAATTGATTTTCTACATAGGTGCCAAGGTAATTTAATAGCAAAAGGATAATAACAAATTCTCAGAAAATAACAAAGGAGAAAATGAGTGGTTTTGAGGTATTTCAGGGATCAAATTATGGTCTGTGGGTCAAATCCAAAAGCCACCTATTTTTGTAAATAGTTTCATTGTAACATACTGTAACATACTCATTTGCTTAGAAATTGTGTGTGGCTGTCTTTGTATTACAATAGCAAAACTGAGTAGTTGTAACAGAGACCATATGGCTTGCAAAGCCAAAAATATTTATGATCTAGCCCTTTAAAGAAAAGTTTGATGATCCCTGGGTGATGCAAATTTTTCTTAAATAGGACAAAACACAGCATGAAATGTACTGGACTTTGTAAAAGTAAAGCAAAATGCTTTTCAAAAGATATCGTTAAGAAACAAAGAGACAAGGTATAGATTAGGAGAAAATACTTGCTAAACACATATCTGATAAAGTATGTATATACAGAATATAAAAACACTGACAACTCAATGATAAAAATACAAACAATGCAATAACAACTGGACAAAAGGGCCGAAAAGACACTTTATCAAAAGACATATGGATGGCAAACAAACACATGAAAAGATGCTCAACATTATTAGCGATTAGGAAAACGCAAATTAAAACCACAATGAGATATCACTAGACTTGTTCAAATATAATTCAAAAAACTGACACCATCAAATGCTGAAAAGGAAGTAGGCAACTGGAATTTTTATACATTGTTGGTGAGAGTGCAAAATTGTATAGCTACTTTAGAGAAGAGTTTGGAAATTTCTCTAAAATGTGAACATTCACTTTCAATATGACCCCACAATTATCTTCTTAGATATTTACCCAAGAGATATAAAAAAACGTGTCCATACAAAGATATATACAGGGACGTTCACAACAACTTCATTTAATAGTCAAAAAGTGGAAAGAACCCAAATGTCCATCAACTGACAAATGGCTAAAAAAAAACAAACAAAAAAAACAGTTAAAGGAAGAAACTGATACATATAGGAACACAGTTAATCTAAAAAGCATTATGTTATATACAAAATTCTAGAAAAAGCAAACTACAGAGATACTATGCAGATTAGATGTTGCTAGGGGCCAAGAAATAGATTAGCATTAGATAGCTCAGCAACACTGGATTTTAAAATACAGGGAAAAATGTCTTCAAAGTATGAGGAAATTTGATATTAAACCTAGAATTCCCCATCCAGGAAAATTATCTATTAAGTATAAGCACAAAATATTTTTTAAAAGGCATATAATGTTTCAAAAACTTACCTACCAAAACCTTTTTCTGAAAAGATTATTTGAAGACATAATTTAGCAATATAAAAAAAGAATAAAGTACAATGTGCAAGAATAAATAAAACTGGTAACATCTTTTGACACAACGAAGACATATATTGTCTATCAACCATTAAATTTTTTAAAATGTATTTTACACACCTGTTAGAATGACAGTCATCAAGAATACAAGAGATAGCTTTGGAGAGGATGTGGAGAAAAGGGAACCCTTATGCACTATTGGGAATGTAAATTGGTGCAGTCACTATGGAAAACATTGCAGAAGTCTCTCAAAAAATTACATATAGAATCACTATCTGATTCAGAAATTTCACTTCTGGGTACGTATCTGAAGAAATGAAACCACTGTATCAAAGAGATATCTGTATCCCCATGTTCACTGTGGCATGTTTTTAGAACAGCAAGACAAGGAAACAACCTAAGTGCCCATCAACAGATGAATGAATAAAGAACTTATATATAATGGAATATTATTCAGCCATTGAAAAATAGGAAATTCTGCCATTTGTGACAATATGATGGACTAGAGGGCATTTTTTTAAGTGAAATAAGTCAGACAGAGAAAGATAGATACTATATGAGCTTATTTACATGTGAAATCTAAAAAAACAAAAAAACAAAAAGCTGATCTCATAAAAATAAAGAGCAGACTAGTGGTTGCCAGAGGGAGAGGAAATGGGTGACTGCTAGTCAAAAGGTACAAACTTCTAATTATAAGATAAATAATTTCTGGGGATGTAGTGTATATTATGGTGACTATAGTTAACAATACTGTACTGTATACTTGAAATTGCTGAGACAGATCTTAAAAGTTCCCATTGCAAGGAAAAAAAACTGTAACTGTGAGGTGATGGATATTAACTAAACTATGAGATAATTTGGTAATTATATCATAATACATACGTATATCCAATCAATATGTTGCATACCTTAAAATAATATGTTATATGTCAATTTTATCTCAATAAAACTAGGGGGAAAAAGAACTGCTGGGAAGAGAACAAAAAGCAGAACAAGAAAGTAAAGGACTAAACAGGAAGAAAAGAAAGGAACTAAACACATGACATGACACTGAGCAACTGAGGGAGTGTAAGAAATGAAACCCATTGTCTTGTTCTGTTCTATAAATTCAGTTGAGAGAGGATGGCATTTCATTTTCAAAGTGTCCAAATACATTATCTGACACTGAAGTAAAATATTTATAGAATTAAAAAATTTAAATGCAGTTCAGTGTTTTCAATTTGTAAAATGAACTTATGGACAAAACACTGAAGACCCAATTATAGTTACAGAATTTAGGACTTGTAATTATTGATACTGTCCAAGTAAGTTACAGCTAACAAGAGATAACAGGCTGAAGGGAGGAGAGATGGCAAAAGATAGTTGTGATAACTTTATCCTACATAATAGGGAATTAATAGTGCTATCTAAAATGGATGAATCCAAAAATAAAAGGCAAAAACCATAATTTACAATTGTAACAGTAACCATTGGAGTAACTAAAAATAATTAATAGAAATCAACATTGTGGGATTTTTCCACACAGGGAGAGTGGAACTGTAGATTGTGGAAGCTGTGGGTGGGGGAATTTAACTTTTCACTTTAATTCTTTTATTATTGCTTACCTTTTTTGCTACCATTTGAATTATTTTTATAATAAAGTACATCTCTGAAAATTCTAAATTGAAATGTGCAAAAATATGTCTCCAATCACAAATACAGTCAAAGAGTTCCTGAGGAAAAAAATGTACTTTATAAATCACAAACACCTTAGTCTTATCAATATTACCTCAACAGGACCAGTTGATTTTTAAAATAAAGATAAAATTTTCTTAATTTTCTTGCAGCATACTAAGTTTATCTATGTTTTAAAGGACTAAAGCATTTCCTTGGAAGAACTTGATTACTGGATTGTTTCCTCTTATTTTATTGTTAGTATTTCACAAAGATCAGAAAAACACATACCAAATGTTCAGATTCTGATTTATCAGCTTTAGTATCTTCTAATCACAGTAGAGAGAATATTCTTTTTTCCCCTTAACATAATTTCTTTTCCTGGTGGAATATTTCTCAAGTGAGCAAGACAACACTTGTGTATGCATGATACTGCTGAATGAAATACATGTTAAGAAATACTATTTAAGGAACACAGGTTAAGTTCCAATTTTAATAGGGATGCAGAAGTATTCCCAAGAAACATCAACACATTTAAAAGTGGTGATTATTTTAAAACTGATGGCATTACAGTGCACAAGGACAATTAAAATTTGTGACAACTAGATTTCTGGGAAATGGGTAATTCCAATACATCAAAACCCAGGATCAAAAATTAAGCATATATTTACTGTATTTCATTGATTCTGACTCATTTTTTCTTCCCATGTTACTATTTCTGAAATTAGTATGCATTTTACAATTGTTAGTACTGTATCAAATTGTCAGCCAGGCAGCAAAGCAGGAGATACAAAGTTATCATTGTATGGGTATGACAGTCTTGGTTGTTATTCCTGGTGTGTAGGTGGACAAATGTGATTCAGCGTTTCTGCCAAGAATCCATATGTGGCTCAATTAAGGAAGACTATGCATCCTGGCTTTCTAGAGTACTTCCATTGATACTTCCTGAGGAAATCAAGGCAGCATCTACAACAATACTTGGACAATGGATGTCACTGTTTTAGAATAAAATCTAGGTGCAAGAGTGGAGCAGCTTTTAAGAAATGCATTGCCAGTGCTCTTGATGTCACAGAGAACAGTATCACGGGAAAAAAAGCACGAGTTGTGAAAAAACAGTGATGTCAAGGACTATGAACCAGAAAGTGATTCATTATGTAGTAACGTGACTGTGAAGAAATTTTACGAATAAGCTACACATTTTGCTTATCTTCTTTTTATGTGCAAGTGTGGTATGTTGTAAAAAATGTCTGAGAAAACTCTTTTAGAAAGGACTGAATAAAAATTCTAAGTGAAAAGAAAACATTTTGTCCTAGTTTATTTGGCAGTGTTTTTGTATGAGTGGTACATAAAATAATGACAAATCTTACAATTCAGGACATCTCAGATTTGATAAAATATGGCATTTCTTTAGTGAGGAGGCTAAAATTCCTTTAGCATCTATTTCTAATCATTCCATCTATCTATCTATCTATATAATTTTCCTAATCATTCCATCAATATATAACAAAATTTTATCCCAACGTGTTACGGATAAATGCTGTTATGCTAGCAATTTTTCTAGCTAAGACCAATGTGAATACCTGGTTACCCTTCATTCTTTTATCCAGTAATCTGAACAAAAATACCAGAAAATAAAAAACTGGTCCACATAGATTAAGAATCATCAATAGTGTGGTTTTTTAAGCCTTGGGAAGTGGAGAACTCATCTTAAGGCAACAGTGTCAGATCATTCTTTATAACTCTCTGCCAAAAAAATCCATTATGTAAAAATTCTGTATTAATGGTTTCAACATTGCTATTTGGAATTCAAGTTAAAATGAATGATTTAAAGATGTACCAAGGAATGACATCTTGGGGAAAAAGAAGAAATACTCTGGTACTTTTTGCTTTCTAATATTCAGGGATTTATATAAGAGTTTGTATTTAATATATTGTTATATTTGTAAACCCTAATATTTTTTAAGTATGCCATCACCTATGTTGCTCACTGGGATGCTTGACTGTATCAGAGATGATCACTGTATCTCTAATCTATATTATTTATTGCAATGTCTATATTTAATCAAATAAAAATTTTAATTAATATTTTAATAAAATGTCTATTTCAAGAGAATGCTAAGAATAAGCTCTTTAATATTCAATTACTACAGCTGTCAATCACAGATCAGGCTCCTCCCTAATGATTTCTAACCTGGTGCACCAACAGAACATGCTGAATGGTTGTTATAATCCTGTTTCCTAAGAGGAAGGATACAGATAAGATTTTCGGTATTTTCCTGCAGTGTGTGGTACTTACAGTTCCCAAACATTTGGCAAAAAGATCATACATAAATAAAAATAAAAACCAGGTATCATAAATTCCATACAGAAGATAGGATGCAAAGTATAAAATTTCCCTCTTTTAATCAAATAAATCAAGTTAGAAAATTAATATGAATAAAGAAATTGGCACTGCCTTTGGACAAAAACAACTATCTATTCTACTTTAAAAAACTACTATATAAAACCAAATTATTATGAATTTTCAGTATCAAAATATACTCCAGTATTTAAGCATATTTATTTTTTTCACCAGAAACATTTATCCTTATCCATAAGATGCTGTAAATATATTTCTTCCCTTTTCAATTCATCTCATTTGGTGCTTACTGCTATATTATTTTGTGGTCTTTGTTTTGGCAGATGCACAAGCAAAATCTGATTCCAACAGTTTGACCCTTCTCACTTTTTATGTTCTCTAGGGCATAATAAAACCCAAGATACAATCCCTCAGCAGTTAATGAAGCTTAACCTCCCACCCTCTTAATTACCAATGCATTACACCAACTATGGGCATCATACTCCTCTCTAAGCTATTTTACAATTCAGCAGAAGTACTACTGAGCTATTATGTAGCAACATAATCCATGCAGCATGAGAAATCCCTCTTAAAAATAAAATCTTTTGATCCTTGCAGGTTTTGGTAACTGTATAATTAATACTACTTAAGCATTATCCATGTATCAGTAAGTATATTGTATCAGTAAATATATTACTTTGTTGACTTATGGGAGTTTTAGGAGGGAATATTTATTTTCTGAAAGTTCAAAAAAGAAACAAATCCAAAGATATTACTGATTATTATAATTTGAATATAAATGTACTCCAAATAGCTAATCTGAACATTCATACATTAAAGGTATGTTCTCCATATTATCTTCATTTAAGTATTTAAAAGTATGAGGGGGTGACTTCAGTTGTTAAAAGCATTCAGAAATGTAGATCACATGGAGTAATTCAGAAGTTCCTGGAGTATAGGTGATGTTACATAAAAAATCTTTTTAAAATCTCATAGATTAAAAATTAGTTATTAGTGAATTGTTTACATTCACATTTGAAACTAAATGCAGTACAGATTAGGGAACATCTTAGTGCAATTTCAGATTTTTTTTCTTGACTATAAAGGTGGCAAAGTTACTGTTCTTATAAGAAAGGTGAAAAAGCACTTTCCCGTTGGTATAGAAACATAATTTTAAATAAATTCCCAAGTTAAACTACTGACAAAAATTCTAGTAATTTGACAACTACATCAATTATATTAATCTGAAAAACAGAAAATGAAACCAGTGGGATAGGAGCAGTGTTCTCAGTGCTTTTCCATTGATCCTTATGACATTTCTTTTTAACATATAAACCAGAAATGTGTTGAGAAGACTGGAAAAGTCTGACTTTCAAAGTTTCCTGACTAATATAGAGGAAGAGGGAGGATAACATGATGAATAGGAAATGGAAATCTGCTAGAGAAGTATTCAGAAATAAAGGGAAAGGGTTGCACTAAGTACTAAATAAATAAATAAATAAAACAAAAAAAACTATCTTCAATTAAATGCAAACATAATTATTTAAAAATATTATTCTAAACTACTGCATTTTTAAGAGCACCAGTCACAGAGGGATCTCAAAGCAAATTAGAATGTATTAATCCCTGAGTTCTATTACAATCTAGTAGTAAGACTGGAAAAATGAAGTATAGGCAAACTTAAATTTCTTATCTAGATCCTAGCAATATGCCTGCTAACACTAGAAACAAGACTTGACCAAAGCAGCCACATCCTTTCAATACTGCCTATTCATGGCATTGAATTAAAAGGAGTTTAAAGGGAAATGCACTGAATTTCCTGGCATTCTGATATTATTAGCTACCAAAATTATTTTCTCACATATATAAAAAAATCAAAACTGTCAAGCTGTTAAAAGCAAGTCTCCATGAGGTCTATATTAATTTTATCAATTTTCCTCAATACATAATTTAGATACATAATTTTTGTGTTTTATATGTCAAAATGTAAAAGTTGTATTACATATTTAAAACAGCCCCTTCAAACAAATTTCTTAAGAAGAAAGCTTGAAGTAAGAAATTCTGTTTTTACTTATAGAGAGGAAAGAATTCACAGTCGGCATCTACTAATAGTTCTAGCCATAAAAATTGGGGTTTTCCTTTCTAGGTTCTTTCACAAAGTAAAGTTCACATATCCAATGCTATATTTAATCTGCCTCTGACTGCAGAACCAATAAAACTAATACTAAGAGACATATAAGTTAAAATGAAGAGAGCTACTAATTAGATAACTACTGTTAAAAATGTGAACTTCTGTGTGTGTATATATATTATGTATGTGCATGTATTTATATCTTTATGTATATCTATATCCCTAGTTATAGAAAGAATAACGAAAGGTGAACAATGCAGTCCTTGTAATAAGAAATATCTTGATTACATTACATTTTGTGAATTGTTTTAAAAAGCAGACTAAACTCTCCACTTAATCATTGGATTAACAGGTTTATCACTGAAACCATATGTTATATTTCCTTTTAGGAAATACACCCTTTTACTATATACAGGTATATATTAACCTGTTTTAAGAAAACATAATATATAAAAATCCACATTAAGCAAACAGGTCATGCAATAATTATTTGAGTTATAGAAGACTCTTATGTTGACAGAGAATTCCTACAAATATCCTTAAAAGTGCCCCTATTGAATATTAACTAAAATAACTTCTAAAAATCTGACATAACTAAAACATTTCTAAGTATAATTATTTTAAAAGTTAAAATAAAGACAATAATCTTATAATTAATAATTAAATCAAGGTCATAGAATGTTCATATTGTTGGAAAAGAAGTATTCTAAAATTTCATGGATATCTATTTTCAAAGAAATCTCAATTAGGAATGGAACCAGGCATTATCTTCATTTAAAAGGTCCTGATCAGTTAAATTCCTAGCTCAGGAATACACAACAAGCAACTGGTTTTATTTGTTTGATCTCATGTATTTTTATTTTTCCAGAATAAACCCAGCCTATGGAAAATGTCACAAACAAAAATCCTTAGGGTATTGTGGGGTATTAAATGAAACTAGTTATTACTTTATTTTTATTAAATTTGAAAATTATTTTCTGTAGTACGTTTGGTGTTAGTAGAACAAAACTGATTCTCTTTTTGCATTAACTACTGAGAAGTCAAGGTAACGGGGTAAGAGCATAAAACAGATTTTCCTTAATTTAAGAAATTCTCTAGCACCTTGTATGTTACAGTCTTTTTTAAGAAATATAAAAGTAAAAAGCTTCACTTCATAGTTATAGGTCTATTTTCTAATTCCAATTTATGTCTTCATTTTAGTACTATATATCCTGTTTCTGAAATCTGGCAGAGATTTCTAGACACAATCATGCACACACAGACTGCAGTGAGAATATTTTGCAAAAACAATAAACACATTTCAAATGCCTCTGGTTTCATTTATACACTATATTATGCAAAAATGGATGTGAGGAACTAAGGACCCTTTCTGCAACTGCCTGTTAGTTTCTGATGAACAAAAACTTAAAATTTCAGAGAAGAAATGCTGGCCACTGAAAGTATCACCACAACACTAGCTGGAAAAATAGTCCTATCTTTTTTGGGGATTTCAATAGTAGAGTTATCCTTTTGCACATAATAAATCTTCACAGACTGTCTATTTAATCTGTGACCCTTGATGGTGCTGCCTTTCCCCTTTCATGATATCCTTTAATGACTCATTAAATGGGACAGTATGTTAATTTGGGGGGGTGCTGTTGAAAAATTATTTTCTTTTAGCTTGAATGGCTCTCGTTTTTCAAAATTTGAAGTCATTCCAAAAGGATTGAATACTTTCCCTTCTGAACCCCTTTTTCAGAAAAAGTATTCAAAAGAAAAATGAACTCTATTTCTAATATTCCCAACACTAACTTTGTATGGCTTCCTTTCCAAGAGTGATAAAAGTGCCAAATAATAGTTTCCAGATTTTAACATTTCCCTTTAACATAACAGTAACCATCAAGTATTCACAACCATTCATTTTTTTCATGGGTTCAGAATAAAATATTTGAAAGTAAATGTGACGCTTGGAATAAGTGTTTTAAGATTTAGAAAGCAAACCCCCTGATATTTCAGTTTTAATTTGGAATTCCAGAATAAGGTAGGCAGGGTATCGTCAATCTTGATACAAAAAGTTAAGTGACTTGTGTAAGGTCCTGCAGCTAGTTATGTAACAACACAGAAATTAACATCTAAGCTCAGATCCCAAATATATTTCACTTTCTTGAGGATAAAATTCTATCAGAGTATGGCATTTTTGCTATGTAAGTTAGGCTCCTTTTCTGCATGCAAAATTCCTTTCTTTTGTTGACTGGTGCATAAACATCAATGCCAAATGTGTGCTTATTTTAATATTATATCAAAAGTGTTTTCCCTAGCTAGTGACAGAGATGTGGGTTTATTTTCCTTTATATTTTTATCTTATCTTTCATTTCCTCGTTGGAAAATAAAGCACATGCCAGTTTTTAAAAGCTGGCTACAAATGTAGGTCACTGGAAGCAGTACTGAGCCCTTGCATGTTTCTTCTTAGTCTTTTTAGTTTGCCAAAGAAGCTCTAACTGTGGCTGCCAGGGGAGAACTTAGAATTTTAAATAAGCTCTCACAAGTAGCTGGTGGAGTGGGGGAAGAGTGAAACCCTGGGGTCAAACAGCAAATTTCCGGCTCAACTAGCACTTCAGAGTTCTAAGCACTGAAAAGCATATAGATAGCCTGATAATTTTCTGAACAAATAAAATGTTGACAACGAAATAGAGGGAACGTATTCTGAGTACAGCTCTGTCTTCAAAGGTCTTTTAATACTTGTACTTATATTATGAACAAAAGATATACAGTGATAAAATAATTTTGATAGGAACACACTGTAAACTGACTATACTTCAATTAAAAATAATAATACTTTTGATAGGAAATACATTAAATAATATAGGCTAGAAAAAGTAAAAATGTATGGGAAAATGTGTTATGTATAAAGTATTGAGTATGCATAAAGTTTATCAAGTGGAATATAGAAGGGCCAGAAAATAATTTTTAATTATTTATAGCATAAAGTATGATTTTTGTCCTGAATCATGAAACTACAACTTTACAATATTACATTTGACAACCAAAGGGTGTTTCTTTAACTTCATTCTTATAAGCTGTTTCAGTTTTTGGCATTGAAGGAAAACAATGGTTGGGTCTGAGACTTTTTTGTATTCTGTCTACTCAGAAAGACTAGATTGTACTGCAGTGCACCAAGAGCAAACAACTGACCACTCACTAGACTTCTAATTCTTGTTCCACGATCAGTAAATAACAGATAGATGGCAAATAGTCTTAATCTTGACACCAAACTGACAGAGGGAAAAGAAACCTTTTTAATAGTAACTCAAACTTTACACTGTTTAGCAAATAATACTGATTCATCTAATTCTAAATCGACTAATATCTCAGATCTCAATTAAAACCAAGGAATCAAATAAAGAAAAAGATACAAGGTACAATGAATAAAATCTTAAAAAATGAGTTCAATATTTGGGTAAAAGACTGATGTTTGGGGATTTAAAATAATGCTTTCAAACTATTATGATATCATTTTAATTTTTATTTATGGATTTAAAGTCTGTGAAAAAGAATTCTGAATATGTTAGTCTAAATTTCATACTTCATTACTAAATATCCTATTATACTAATTCATCAAATATGATATGGTTTATTTTAAATGAACTGCAACTTATTCCATGACTTATGAGTTATTTTAAAGTAATTCATTTTCAATTATGAAATATTTTCTCAACAATAAATATGGGAAGTTTCATCATAATTGATCTCTAATTTGAACTATTTATTCACTAGTGTGTTTGATGTTAAAATACTATATGACGTAAGCCTTTAGTAAACCTCAAGGTAGTTAGGATACTCCTGCTGGTAACCATGTACTTAGCCTGGGTACACATTAAAAAATACAACTCTGAAGCTGCTTAAGAGCATTTTAGCCTCCCACTTTGTTCTAACTGTGGCTGATGTTAGACAGTGTATAGTGTATGTAACAGATAACTCAAAAAGTTCATGCAACAAGTCAAGAATTAACCCCTTGTTGTAGATGTTAGACATCTCTTCCTGCATGAATACTACCTATCTGGCATGTCACCACTAAAAAATATCCAAATTAAGTTTTAAAACTGACTTTAGTATATTATGAAATAGTCTTTAAATTTACTTCTGAAATTTTACTTTCTTTAATTCTATCAACATTAACACATAACATAATATTGTTAAAAATTATGAAAAGAATGTAATAGGGAAGTCTTAGCATTTTCAAATTCTAAAGAAATGTTTGAATGTGTATGTGTGTATATAATTTATTTCATAAAAAGTCAACCTATCTACTGATAAACTGTTTAAATCTTTTAATGTAAAAATGTGATTTTTGCTATATTAGAAAACATTTCATAGAAAGTTTTTATGGAGAATATCCATGACTATATTTGAGATGATCAAGAAAATTCTTTTAGATAAAAAAGTTAACTAAAAAATACTTACCATATGTATTTTAAAAAGCTTTAACAACATTATGTATATTGTTCTATAGGATTTTCTAAGGGGTATAATTTTTCAGTGTTACATCTTAATGCTGACTTCCTGAAGGAGCTTTGACTACAATAGGCATGAATATATTTTCAAAGGATGATGGATAAATTGCTGGGTGGTTATATAATATACCTGAGGCAGCTGATGGGGCTTTTTATCCTTTACTTGTCTTTTAGTTATACACAGTTTTAAGATAATTATGGTCTATAAGATTGTCTTTTCCCTTTTCTAGTACCAGCAATATTTGCCTTGGTTATAAGTTCCAGAAATCTCCAATCATACATCATAAAATTAAACTAAGCAATTATAGCATTTTCTCCCCATATTGTATCTCTAAACACTGTTAAATTAATGCCTCGGGTTTTGGTCATTCATCTTTGGGCTATTTGATACCAATAAGTTTTCAATATAATTAACCTGAGTTGGGCACATTGAAATCCCAACTGGATGTTATGTAGAAAATACATAATATCTATACCTGTTTACAGGTGAGAAAATACTACTTCTCTATATTAGTATTCAATACTTCATTTTAAATTACAAAAACGTTTTGTTTATTTTTCTCAGAGATGTTAAAAACTTTGTCTATGTACTGGTGCTATGAAGAATATACATAATTTTAATTTTTATCAGCCATAATTTTCTCATCCAGTCTATTTTAAATGTGTGAACACTGGACCACATTAAATATATATATGTTAAAAGAATATTTTTTGTACTTTTTTCATAGAAGAATGAGTGGCACATTATTCTTTTAGATCAAATATCATTTTGCTATTACATATTAAACATGTAAGAAATATACAATCACAAGGTTGAGAATTTAAGAAATGGTACTGATGAATGAAGATAACTATTAACTCAAAAACTATGTCTTCAGAGTAGAGCTGCACAAAATACAAGAATGTAATCAAAATTAAAACAGTTTAAAAATGAGTCACTAAAAAGTTTTTTAAATGTAGGGAAATGTTAACTGTGCTGTTATTTAGCATCTATAACCTTGAACTACTTTCATTTCTCACCTATAAAGTATTTTAGTTAAAAGCAAATAACAGTGTAAAATGAAAGACGATAAATTTTTCCTAAGGATCTCACACTCAACTTTACAATTCATTTAATATTTAACTTTACTGAATACATTATTGATAAACATTACATTGTCCTGTAAAGAAAACATGCCATTCAAATAAAAACAACTTGTTCTAGGCTACTGGTTATAAATAGAATGAAACAAACTTTCAAAATGCAGCATCAAATCTGCAATGTTATATAAAGTAAACTTAAGACCATTAGGTTTTTGTGGCAGCAATGATAATGTCTTTGATAATACATTCTAGGTGCACAAGACAAAGTAGATCTGATGACACTAGAACACATTTTTCAGTTAAAAACTATGCTAGTCCAGAGCAAGAGAAGCCTCTAATATGTTACAAGTAAATGGTCATACCATTTTAACATTTATTTCCCTTGAAATGTAAGAAAATTTTAAGCTCCAGGAGATTAACTATCATGTTGTTATAAGCTGAATCTCAGTAATCGTGAAAATTCAAATATGGGAAAGTCAAGTAAAATATGTGTCAACACTGAAACCAACAGTACTTCTTATAAAGAAAAAATCTTGGGATCTATCAATCAATGGGAATTTGTTTTAAACAATCATCTTATAAATAATATAACAGAAAAATATCATTGGTGGTTTCTTTTGTTTACTTCTAATGACAGTCTGTATTGACATGTAATGTGACATTACAGAGGTATAATTTGTAAAATTATAAAAGAAAATTTAAATCCAGTATGCTGATTTAACTCTTTTGCCTGAGATAAATTTCATTTAGATTTTTTTAAGGAGCAGCAGTACCTTAAAAGTTATCCCTATATACATATATATATATATATGTATGTATATATGTATGTATTTATTTACTTATTTATTTTTAGTATCTAAAGACTCTCTGTAGGTTCACTCCCTTCTGGCTTGTCCTCCTGGGATGTCTTATTTTATTTTATTTTTTAATATCTAAAGACTCTACATATTTAAAATCCAAAGGTAACATATTTTCTCAAGTTGATACAAAATAAATGATAATTAGCATAACTAACTACAACAGATTAGTGTACTTTGGGGATGCTAAGCACAGGTTCGCTGAGTTACATCAGTATTTGGATCTAATTATATTAGGCATTTGGTAGTCTAAAATTAGAAAAGTTAATATTGATCAGGTATAACTTATTTCTATCACTTTTAATTGTCAAAAACGGGGAGTATATGAAGACTTTTTAAGAGGTACATGATCAAGAGAATTTTAAGGGAATTAATTCCTTGATTTTCAACTTTAACAAATACTCATAGTGAAAACTGACTCCTAGAGAATGTGCCAAAGAGAGAAGTGCAAGTTTCCTTTTCCCTCTTCCTCTTCCATATCACTCTTTCTCACTTTATAAATGAAACATTTACTTCTCATTGCCCCAGGTATAAACAGCTCCAAAGTACCAAACAGAGACAATTCAAAATATCTTTTTAATACAAAAAATGTGAATGCTTTAATGACTAGGAAAATAATACTTTTTTCACTGTTTTCAGCAAAATTTTAGGTGGTAATTTAAAAATATCACCTAATTTAAAATAATTTAAAATAGTATATACTGATAGGTGATGTGTGATTTCTTTTAGAAAAAGTAAAAAAAATAATTTGAGGGACATTACAATAATAAAAGTCCTTTTATTCATTTTTACTTGACTATGAACAGTTCATATCTGCAAAAATGAAAAATATGAATAGAGCTGATGCTGAATACTGTCTCATTCTAGTAATATTTATTCACTGATATGTCTTAAGCAATGTAGTGTGAACATTTTTATGTCTATTGATACACTGCATGCAACAATAATTGTAATGGTGACTAAAACAAGAAGAAATGTGTTTAACACTTAAAGCCTTTTGAGACATAAGTTTAAAAAAATCAAATATGAAATTTTGTTATAGAAAAACTAACAAAAGGTTATAAATAAATACATTGAACATAAAATATACTGCATTCAGACAAAACTCTGTGAGGAGTGAGTGGAATAGAAAACATGAATTCAAGGAAAAAAGGACTGATATAAAATTTCCAGCTGATAAAGAAAAGTTTGCTTTTTATATACTTCTAAAAATAATGGTACCGACATCAAATTGCTATTAGATTCAGTTGAATACACTTATAAGACTGATGTAAAAGTCTTTATCTAAAAAGGCAATATTTACAATAATGTCCTTTGTAACTAAATAATCTCATAACTAAAATTTTCACATAACTTAGTGTACAAGGGGATACATAATTTTAAAAAATATTTTTAAAGGTATGAAAGCAAAAAGATGGAAAGATTACTGTACTTTCCTATCTAGAAAACTGGCCAAGATACAGGATGTGAGATGATAATCATTCAACATAGGTTGATAAATAAATGTGAAATGCCTTCTTTGACTTTAAATGTAAGATTGTATTAGTTTTCCAAAGAAACAGCAAGAATAGACTGTGTGTGTGTGTGTATATGCACATACATAAATATATGTATATATGCGCATACATAAATATATGTATACATATACATACATCTATCTACCTGTCTCTGTTTGTCTATCTATCTATGTATCTAATGAAATTTATTATAATGAATTGGCTCAAATGATTATGGAGGCTGACAAGTCCCCAGATATGCAGAGCAAGCTGGAGACAACGGAGAGCTGACTGTGTAGCTCCTGTCCAAATCTGAAGGCTTCTGAACCAAGAGAACTAATGATGTAGTTCTAAGCCAAAGGACGACTGGCTCAAGATTCAGAGAGAGCTGATGTTTCAGTTTGAATACAAAGGCAAGACAAAGCTGAGGTTCCAGTTTGGAGGCAGTCCAGTAGGAAGCATCCTTTTTTATACCAGGAAGGATAGCCTTTTTGTTCCACTCGGCCTTCGACTGATTGGATGAGACCCATCCACATTAGAGAGGGCGATCTGCTTTACACAGTCCACCAATTTAAATGTTAATCTCATCCAAAAGCATCCTGACAGAAAACACTCAGAATAATATTTGATCAAATATCTGGGCACCCTGTGTCCTGGTCAAGTTGACACATAAAATTAACCATCAAAAATCTATCCCTTGCTAACTTGGCTCCTATACATACCTCCTTAAATAATACTTGGGCTCCAGATTAAGACAATAACGAAGTCATAATTCACACTCCGAGCTCTGTCTCCTAAGGTTAACTTCTCCTGAGTTCCTCCTTCCTGCACTATGGCCTGGACACTTTGCATGGAGTAGCTGAGAAAGTTACAGGGCTAACTGTGCTTATTTTGCATACCTCAGGAGTCAATGTCCTTTACTGTGTGATGCTCCAAGTTTTGAAAATGATTGCTTTATATATTTTGTCCTGTTTTTCAGTTGTTTTAGACATGATGAGAAACCTGGTCCTCATTACTCTACCTTGGTCAGAGGTACAACTTTAATAAAAGTCTATGTTTTTTGACTCTATTTTTGTATTCTTTCTACTACACCATAAAACTGCTCTATGAATAAAGGTTTGCAGGATCTAATTACTTGCATATATGACTAGGTATTTTAACAAAGTCTGATGAAAAGGTAACATTTCTTTTATAACTTCAAAATCATTCACACAATCCCAAAAAGGACATGTAAAGAACACTGAAATTTTTAATACTAACTTGTACAAATTCAAGGAACCGAAGAAAAGTGTCAGGGATTAATTTTCAAATAAAAATGTAGTTCTCTAAGGCAAAATGTGGAAGTATATATACTGGGTTTAAACATTAGTTACCTAGGTTGGAGGAGGCAAGAAGGAAAAATAAAACAATTTTAAAAAGTATATACAGACCCTACTGCTTATGACCTGGCAAAAATTTCCTATATGGCTATAAAGATGTTTGATATAAAATCTCAGGCTCAGTATGTTGTGGAATGTGCTGTGAAAAATCTATAAGCTTCTTTATAAGAATGATTCTGGCCTTTACTCCTTTACTTGCTACTGCTCCTAGCAAGCACAGTATTCTTCAGAAACTGACCGCAATGATAAAGGCCAGGGAAAAGGAACAAAAGAAGAAACAAAAGAATCAAGAAGATATTACAAAAGATGAACAGCAGAAATAAGAATGAAGAAAAAAAGGATCTTCAACCAAGAGAAAATCATTTGAAAAATTATACAAAGGTTTCCTTTTTGGATTTTATGACAGTATTATTTAATAAACAAAGTGTGACCCATATGAAAGAATCATGTTAGTACTGACTTCAGTAGTATAGTAATTATTATGTATGGGTGCAGAAGTTTGCTGGCTTCTGTTGATAGTTATTGTAAATTAGTATTTATCATGGTATAGATTCTTTATAAATGACTTAGTCATTTGCCATTTTGCAGACTATACACTGAAATGAAAACTTTTATGAGAAAAAAATGACAGTATATTATAAATTCTAAACAAATAATGGCTTAAAAGTGATTTCTGTTCTGCACAGAGAAATTAAGAATTCTAAAAGTCAGAATTGTCCTCTCTAAGGAGAAAAGTGTGCTTGGCTTAAAAAATACATAGTATTTTAATCACATATTTTATTACTATTGCTTATTTTTTGGAAGAGAATAATTTCTGGCATTCTGAAAGCAAAAATATTAATAAATGAGTACTTCTAATTTCTACATCTTTCTTCTAATTTATACCTTTGGAATACTGGAAATATAATATCTGATAATATTCTGCAGTTGTTTTTCTTTATCTAGTTTTTTTATAGCATTCTCTTATTATGATGACAATAATTTTTCATTGTTAGTTTTTTGTAGTTTTTAATAGCTTATTAATATTTTCCTCACTTCTGATATAAATTGAGTTAAAAAATTATCCAAGAACACTAATTTAAAAATGAGACTATATGCTCAAATAAATTTGATGCTTTTCTTTAAGAAAAAAAAAATAAGTGGTCCCATTAACGCATTTAAATATAGTTTGCATATATACATATAACTTGTTTACATATATATATAAACAATTTTTTTCATGAAATGTTCAAAAGGCAATATTGAATATTCCATACCTGTAAAATGTCAGCAGGGTCTTCTTTTGCAGATGCAACCAACAAAGTATGTCCACTGACAATTCCTTCTGCCAGGAAATACTTGAAGAGCAAAGGAGAATAAATATTGTATTTATCCTCTTCTGTAAAAGAGAAAAAAATAATAGTCAGAATCCTACCAAATACCCTTAGATGTTTTTATATTTTTCTCCTTAAAACAAGTACATGATATGAGGTAATAATTATGTCTTCCTAAGGTACAGTTAGGCTAAGATACTTACCTAGATAGTGTAGTAGGGACTTTTAGTAGAGTCTTTATGACTCCAAAATCAGTTTCTATCTACTACATCAGCTCTGATGCCCACAAAATTTAGAAGGCTATGTAAGATTACATTGAACAAAACAGATTTTTTTTCTTTACTAAGATTATCTCAGGTACTGTAACTCTAAAATGACCAACATTACCTACCAATCAGTTGTAAACTCACATCTCATTTCTTTCATATTATAAGAATTAAGCAATTAGTGTATGTAGCCTCCTGATTAATATTATTAAAATTTGTAAACATAGTATTACTCCTAATTCTGGTTTTGGGTTTTAAACACAACAATACTTTAAAATGGAAGATTTTAATTTGATAGATTTCCTAAATTTGTATTAAATGTTTTCTTAGTAAATCTACCAAAAAGCTAGGAGGACTAATAAGCCAAGACTATCAAGGCTGTAGTATGTAAAGTCAATACATGAGAAGCAACTGTACGTCTACAAACTAGGAACAAACATTAGAAACCGAAATTTTATAAAGTCCATTTTAACTGATTCCAAAAACATGAAGTATTTTGGACGAATTTAATGAAATACATGCATGAACTAGTTCTACACGGAAAAGTATATAACATTCTGAGAGTAAGGATAAAAAGCCTGAATAAATGGAGTGATATATCATATTCATGGGATGGAAGACTCAAATCTTTCCAGATTGATGTATACATTTAATAGAATTTCAATGTCAGCCCCAGTAAGCTTTTTGGGGAAAATGACAAGCTAATTCTAAAATTTATACAAATCCGAAAGTCCTAGATAACCAAACGAATTTGAAAAAGTACACAGTTTAGAGGAATAGCATCTGATTTCAAGACTTACTATAAAGTTACAACAATCACGGCAATATAGAATTTGGCAAAAGGACAGAAACATAGGTCAACGTAAAAGGAGAGAGGCCAGATAAACCCTAATAATTTATTTTTGACAAAGGTGGAAAAACTGTTTTTCAACAAATGGTCCTGGAATAACTGCATATCAATATGCAAAAAACAATAAAAACCTCAGCATTACCTCATACTACTCAATTACCTTGAAATGGATCACAAAACTAAATATAGAAGCTGAAACAATAAAACTATTAGAAGAAATCATAGGGAAAATCTTTGTAACCTTGGAGAAGACACAGATTTCTTAGACAAAGAGGAAAGCATGAACCACAATAGAAAAAAGTCTATAAACTGAATTTCATAAAAATTTTTAATATTTGCTTTTGAAAAGACACCAGTAAGAAGATAAAAAGGAAAGCTACAGAAGGAAAATATTCACAATACGTGTATCTGTCAGAGAACTGGTATTCAACGTATACATTAAAAACTGATAATTCAATGAGAAGATAAACCACTCAAACCCAACATAAAAATGAGCAAAATATTTAAATATATATGTGTCACAAAAGAAGATATATGAATGGCCAACAAACATTTGAAAAGATGTTCAACAGTACTAAATATCAGAAAATGCAAGTTTAAAACACTGTGAGAAACCACTACATTCCTACTAGAACAGCTAAAATAAAAATACAATACCAAGTACAGACAAGGATATGGAGCAAATAAAATGTTCCCACACCGCTAGTGGCAGTATAAAATGGTAAAGCTACCTTGGAAAACAGTTTGGCAATTTCAGATAAAGCTAAACATTCACTTACAGGAACCAGCAATCCCATTCCTGCTTATTTACCCATGAGAATGAAAAGACATGTCCATACATAGATATACACAAAATGTTTATGACAGCTTTTTTTCTAACATCCCCAAACTGGAAATGACACAAATGTGCATCAATTGGTGAACAGAAAAACAAATGGTACATTTACAAATGAAATACTACTCAACAACAAAAGAAATGAACTATCGATACATAAGCAACAACACAGATGAATCTCAAAACATTAAGCTAAGTGAAAAAAGCCAGACATAAAAATTATATATGGTATAATTGCCTTAATATGATATTCTAGAGAAAGCAAAACTCAACTCTAGTGATAGAAAGGAGATTTTAGGTGCTTGGGGCCAGGAAACACTTTAAGCATGAGGAAATTTGCGGAGATGATGGAAATGTTTCCCATATTGATTGTTGTGGTGGTTACATGAATATATACATTTGTAAAAACTCATAAAATATACAATTAATATGGGTCTACTTTATTGTATGTAAATTATAATTCAGTAAAGTTGGTTTATTCAAGCAACTGCCTAAGGTGTAACTAAATACCATGTGGTAACTTGTCCATAAACCTTCTCAGCACAGTATATTAGAGAAAATCCGTAATCAAAAGTATAGTAGATTTACATAAAGTATAATTTTATATATTAAAGGACATAGGCAGTTCATTAATACTATCCATCACAAAGTTAAAGTTAATATCTGTAAATCTAAAAGACACAAATTAGGCTTGGTATGGATTTAGGAGCATTTTATAAAAGTTTGTATGTGCAAAGGAAAAGGAAAATGCTTCCAGTGCTTCTGCACACTTTACAGCCAACAGGTGGAAAAGCCAGCAGAGACAAACGTGGATGAGATGACCAGCACTGCCTATTAATTCAGCTATGATACTGCGAAAGATACTCATTTTATGTATCTGTTCAACTGTATCTTACTTTATTTCATTTTTAACAATTTTCTATGGGTTATTTATTTATTTTTAACATCTATGTTGTGGTATGATTCCTGTACAGTAAACTACACATATTTCAGGTGTACAATCTGATGAATTTTGATAGATGTATACACCAATGAAACCACCACAATCAAGATAGCTAACATTTCCATCAACTTTATTTTACTTTTTTAAACCTATCACTCTTTAGACTTGACTTTATTCATTCTTTCTTTCTTTCTATCTATCTATCTATCTATTTTTAAATAGAGGTACTGGGGATTGAACCTAGGACCTTGTACATGCTAAGCACGTGCTCTACCACTCAGTTGTACCCTCCCTCCTCGGTCTGCTCAACTTTAGAACAAAAATGAAAATCATGTTTAAAAAAAGAATTGATTTTATCTCAAATACCTACCGTTAAATTAGTTTATGGAAGCAACTATATAAACCAGGATCATTGCAAATAAATGATGTAAGAAAGAAATATGATACAAAAATTTTAATTTCTAAGACTGATATTTTTACAATGTGAAAAATTTTTAAATTTTAAATTTTTAAATAATTCACCTACCATCTATCACACTCACAGAATTATTGCTAAAATTTGTTCCATTTCCTTTCAGTACTTTTTCTTTTTTTTAAAATTTATTGAAGTATAGTCAGTTTATAATGTGTCAATTTCTGGTGGACAACATGTTTCAGTCATACATATATATACATATATTGGTTTTCATTTTCTTTTTCATTATAGGTTACTACAAGATACTGAATATAGTTCCCTTGCTCAGTACTTATTCTGTAGATGTTTTCTTACAGGGTTACAATTATCATTGAATTTTGTATCCTACTTTTTTCACTGAGACCTACGTGCTTCACAGTCTTGTAACTATGTGTAAGAGTGCATGATATTCCAGCAAATGTACCATAATTTACTTAGTCATCCTCCCACCAAGGACTTTTCATGCTGCTTTCAGGCTTTTGTTACTACAAACTACAGAAGCACAAAAGTGCCCCAAATTCCACATGTCCAAGATGGAAATCAGTAACTCATATTCTTCCATCAAATGTGGTCCTCTTTTAGTCTTAAGAAAGATGAGGATTTATTCTTTTTTTTTTTTCTTGTATCAACGATGAGAATTTTTACTGGTACAAACATGTTGGAAAAATTAATTTAACCCTACAAATTCTGCACCAACAAGATATCCTGCACCCAGGATTTTACTGAAGGGAAAAGAAGGTCCACAAAAAATGTGTCCATACATGTCTATAGCAACTTCTACAGTTCACTTCTATAACTGATTTATAATAGTTACCAATACTCTCTTGAGAAATGAGGTCAGGCCTAATGAATATTCAAACTCAGCAAGATCCCTTCACTTACCACATTCCTTTCACCACTAAGAAGATATAATCCAAGCATTTGCTGCATATAGGAAGAAGTCATCATTTCGTGGTGTGATGTAAGAATTCCAATATATTTTAGATGAGAGAAGTCAACTATGGAGGAGTTCACTGTTGTGCACAGAATGTGAAGTTGGAGGAACTCTGATTAAAGAAGGGGCTGGCCCTGCTTCTACTGGCTTCAATGCATCTCAGGTGTTGATCCTTTGAAATGGATGCCTGAGTGGAGGGGAGGGAACAGCAAGTCCTTGATACCTGGCCCAACCCTGGGAAAAGGATTAACAGGGTTTGGTGCTTGGTTCCCTGAATGGTTTGAAAATGCCCCCTGGGACATGTGGATTCTCATGAACTCTTCCAGGAACTTGAGCACTTTTAGCATCTCTGCCATCTCTTCTTCTTTAGACTGTAGGAATCTTGGACCAGTTCTTGGACCAGAGAGTTGAGTTCCTTCCTCAAACGCATGTTGACCCTCATCATTTTTCTGCCGGTATCAGCGAGGCTAAGTATATTTCATGAATCTCTGTCAAGCCTGGCATTCTCTACAGATGTCTCCATGCCAGAATTCTCCTATTTAGCTGCACAAATCTCGTCAATGAGTTGGCTTTTCTCCTCAATCAGTGCAGCCAGCTTTTTTGCCAACTTCTTTTCGTTATCTCCCATAAAGTTGACTCCTACAAGACTGAGCAAATCTGAAAGTATCTAAGACCCCCCCCCCCCCCAATAAACTCATGACAGGCAGACATGCCACTGTCTGGAAAGTTTCTGGAAAGTGAACCATGAACTCAGGCCATTGGGCAGCAGCAACACAACGACCTCACTCAGCTTCCCAAAGAAGAGCCCTAAGCCAAGCTCCACAGAGAACAGCAGCCCCTCCATGGCACTGATCCACCACAGGGCTCTGCCCAGTTACCGTGGATCCACCAGCCACAACAAGCCCTGGGGAACAAACCAACATTCCTTCTGGAACCCAACCAGCAACTGACATCCTGGATTAGTCAGGTATTTTGTCAGTGTTGGGGGAGGGGCTGTGTCAGAGGAAGGTTTGTAATGAAAATGTGATTCTCTCCATTAGGGTCTAATGGTCATTTTTTTCTTCCCTCTTTCCTTTTGTGTTGATCTCAATACACAATATAAACGGAGGGAAGTGTGTCCATGTTAAGTTTATGGTTTCACACGTCTTTAACCTTTCTAACACTTGACAGTATCTGAAGACCCACTGTAGAAATCATATGTTAGAGTAATATCCATTAACCCAGAATATACACCTCTGTCACATTTCAACTGAAACACATTCTCACAACATGGATCCATCTGATTCATGGGGGCTGAATTTCACAGAAATGAAATCAATCCCAATGTACACTTTAATGTCTATCTCTTTTGGTCTCATTACTGTTTTTTAGAACTACGTGCCTTTTTTATATGAATATGCCATTCATTCTGTTCGTAGGGTTGAATATGTCATTCATTCATTCTGTTGGAAGGCTTGTAAGTGCATATTACAGACTATTAATCCATTCTTTTAATAACAGGCATTTGGATTAGTTCAAGTTGTGCTATTATGAATTAATATTTTAGAATATTTATGTACGTAACTTTTTTCTAAATATCTGATTTCATTTACCATGTGTGATGAATACATGCAAGCAGCAATACTGGGTAAATGTGTGCTGAATGCTACTTGACTTCACTTTGAGTATGTTCTTTTGTATTATCTTGGTTCCTTTGGGTTTTTGTGAGTCAACTGTATGCTTTTGTTTCTGTTTTTGTTTTTCAAATACATTAACCCATTAGTATATCCATTTGCTTCACATAGTTATATAAGCTCATTCACATCCTAAAAAGAAAAAAAATCTATATTTTCCTGCTTCCCTCTCCCATCTTCAAGATTTTCATGTCCTGTTTGCCAACTTCTTGTTTATTCTTTGCAACTCATTGCACTTCTTGCGTTTCCAATTATGGTTTTCTCGTTTCTAGATCATCCTACTTCTTTTCTATTTAGGGTAGGATTCATAGGGGTCCCAGATGGAAAAGAAAAAGAATAAAATGGTCTGAAAAGGTATTTGAAGAAATCAGACAGAAACGTTCTGAAACCAAAGAAAGAATGAGAGATCCCAATACAGGAAGCACAGAGGGTCCAAAGCATGATGAACCCCAATAGACCTAAAACAAGATATACTATCATTAAAATGACCAAAGTTCATGGTAAACCAAATGATTCTAAATGCACCTAAAGAAAAACAAGTTAGTCACAAGAGAACCTCCAGAGAGGTTTCAGCTGATTTCTCGACAGAAACATTGCAGGACAGGAAGGAGTGCAAAGATGTAGTCAAAGTCCTGAATAATAAAAAGCTGCAACCTAGGGTACCCCATGCCATAAGAACATCCTTTACAATAATGGGAGAAATAGAGAATTTCACAGACCAGCAAAAATTTTAAAAATTCAGCAATTCAAACTTAACCTAAAGAAAGACTGAGAAGTCTACCCTAAATAGAAAAGAATTTATTCTTGATATCTCTTCTCTCACTCACCAACGCATCCTTCTCCCCATGCTTAAAACTCTTTTAAATTGATTTTCAAAGGATTTCTGGAATTTATTCACTTCCCTCCATGCCAAGGTCACTCCCCTAGCCTTGCTACCAACAACTCTTGCCTAGATGACTGCAATTTCCTCTTACTTATTTCTTTCCATCCACGCTAATCCTCCTTCAATTTAGCAGTGACCTTTTCAAAATACAAACCTGATCATGTCACTTCCCTACTTAAAACCTTTCAGTGGTTTCTCATTGCTCTTGGAAGGAAGAACTAAATCCTTTAACTTGGTCCACAGGCTCTGGATGGTTGTGTCCAAAGACCACAACCATGTTTACTATGCAAAGCTTACCGTGCAAAAATAAAAATACTTGTTAAAAGTGGTGTACAATAGAAAGATCATGGTTTCCAGAGGTTTGGGGAGAGAGAGGGAGGGAGGAATGAATAGATGAAGCATGAGGGATTTCTAGGGCAATGAAATTATTCTGTATGATACTATAGTGGTGGCTACATGTCATTATGCATTTATCAGAACCCCATAGAATATACATCAAGAGTAAACCCTAATGTAAACTATGGACTTTGGTTGATAATAATGTGCCCATGTTGGTTCATCGATTGTACCAAATATGCCACACTGATGAGGGACATTGAGGGTAGGAGAGTATGTATGTGTGGGTGGTGAGGGCTAGGTGCAAACTCTGCATTTTCTGCTCAGTTCTGTTGTGAACCTGAAACTACTCTAAAAGAATAAAGTATTAAAAAAAAAGTCAATGAAACTGTAAAAAAAAAAAAAAGTCGTGTAATAATGTACACGATTTTTGTTTCCCCTTTAAAATGTACATGATTGGTGTTTAACAACTTTTCAGTAAAGAAAGAAATAAACCTAAACTATTTAACTGGAAAAATAAAAATAAGTATTTGTAACATTAAGAACATGTATTAGAATACTCAGTAAGGGAATAAACTAATTATGCAGACAAGTACTACATAAACTAGGGATATTCACTTGCAGATACTAAAAAATATCAAGTGATTTATCATTAATGAAGAGGTAAAACAATTAAACTAGATGGCAAAGTTCCTCTTTTTCTACCTACCTCTTAAAATAAGCGAGGATTTTGACTTTTTTTTTTTAACCTGCTTACAATCCCTACTGATCTTATCTACACTCATAACTTAAATTACTCTCTAGTAGCCATACTGCATCTTAACTCAGACCTTTGCGTCAATTACTTTACCTCTGTGGCTAGCTAATTCCCTTAAATCCCCCGAGGTCCAGATTAGGTAACCCCATCTTTGGAGATGCTTTCCTCAAGACTGGGTGGGATGATCTGAGTGCTCTGGAGGGACGATCTTGCCAATTCCTGTAGTAGCACTTAATACACATTATTGAAATTTCCCCACTAAGCTAAAAAACCCTCATGGCAGAGAACGCATCTTGTTGTTATAGGGCTAGTACTGGGCATACAGTACACACTTAGTAAATATTTGTAGAATTAATTAAGGGGAAAACAACAGAAATTTATCATCTTGTAAATCACCAAATCTACTGTAGTCTGGCTGAAAGCACAGCCCATGATAGATACACACACACACACACATACATACTGTATTATATCAACACTATTTTTTCAAAGACTCCTATGAGCAGGAAAAACTAACAAGAGGAAGATCACCTATTTAGGGATCAGCCAAAAAAAGTGATTAACCATGTCAATTGCTGTAGAGAACAAGGAGGAAGAGGGCTGAGGGGTATTCCCTGGATTTAGCAATGAGAAAGTCACTAATGTCTCTAGCTAAGGTGGTGAACTGGTGCCTGAAGCAGACTGCGGAGTGACTGAAATATTACTAAAACTTGTAAGAGGTGTTACAGACTATTCAAGAGGCTTGGCTATGAAAGGGAAGAGAAAAAGCAATAATTGGAGGAGGTGGGATTGAGATGGAGGAATTTTTTTCCTTTTGTAAAAAACAAAGCTTGAAAACAAATCTGAGCATGTTTAAGTGCACAGAGAAAAGAACCAATGATATTAATGATAAAGAGAGAAAAGAAAATTCATATTGCCAGGTACCTGGAGAGGTGGAAGGAGGAAAGACCTAAAATACAGGTGAAAAGGATAATTTTCAGACAGGAGAAGGTACAGTGCATCTTTCCATTTGTGGATGGAGTAAGTTTTGAGGTTTGATGGTGGGAAGTTGTTTATGATGAAACTCTTACTTCTGTGCGAAATAAATCATCCCAGAAAATGAGGGAGAAAGTAATATTGTCCAATGTGTGAGGACCAGAGAGTTTTAAAACATCACTGAGGCTACTGAGAATGAAAAGGAGGTGACTAGTTATACCAATATTTGCTGGCCAATGGCCTACTTGAGATTGGAGATCATGATGGTCTTTAATAAACGAGGGAAATTACTAGGACGTCAGTATATGGTAGTAATGAGAGAGTATAGAAGGCAGAATAGTCAAAGATATAAATCTCACTCCAGAAAGAATTTTTAAGATGAGTTATCAGATTTTAGTGTAAAATGATGACTGTCATTTATCATCTGTCAATGTCAGAGAAACTTGATTGCAAAGCTCATCTACTAGATGTGTAACCTTAGGCAAGTTACTTGGCTTCTCTCAAAATTTCAGCTCCATCTTTTGTAAAATACAGACACCTCATCTGATTGTTGTGAAATAAAATGAGAAAATAAACACCACAGGCTTAGCATAATGCCCAGCACACGGTAAATCCTCAATAAATGTTAAATATTTTTAAAAAATATTTAATTATAAGATTTAAAGGTACTAGAGCTTGTTTTACATGAAATAGGTGTTATGGTAGGCAAACTGAAAAGGTTCAGAAAGGACAGCAATATTGGGAAATTGACTCCACGGAGAGAAAAAACAGAGTATTACGGAGATAACAGAGAGAGATAAGATCACTGGAACAGCTTAATTCTTGGACAATGACCAAAGGTAACAAGGAAGGGAAGCATGATGGTCTGTCTGGCCATAAAGTTAAACAAACAAAAATCCCAGGTGTCCTCTGGTGGGTAAAAAGAAACAGCCCAAGCTCTGCAGGCTGCAGTTTGAGGAGCTGGTATAAGGGTTCTGAAATTTCATATTTTGAATTCTACAAGTAGGTAGTTGAAGCAAAAAACTCAGGGAAAGCAGGCCAAACTTTCTGTGACTAGTCCTAAATAAATACTCTCTCCCTCAGAAGGACTGTCACTTTTTCCTTACATAAGCACACCCTGCTGATATTCTCTCCCACACAGGTGTTTGTTTAGTTTACCATACAAGTAATTTTCTCCCTTCAACTCCCCTCAATTTCTGCCCATACTCTGATTAAATTTAAGCCTTTTCCATACTTCCTACATCTGCATGTTAAATATGCATTGTTTGTAGTTATTCCAACAGTTTAAGTTTACAGAGAGTGAAAACCAAGATTTACACTGCCTAACAGTGTTAAAACACACTGCTGGTGTTTAAATGCTTCAGTACAAAAGGTCAGGTGGTTTTACTAAAGGATTGCACTGGTATGTTTGTCCTATTTCAGTCTTTTAACAAATTTTACTACTATAAAATAAACTAAGGAGAATACAAAATATAATCGTGTAAAACAGGGCAAACTTTCTCTCTCTTCTTTTTCTTTTTTAAATGGAAATACTGAGGATTGAACCTAGGACCTCATGCATGCTAAGCATATGCTTTACCACTGAGCTATACCCATTCCCCAAGCTTTCCCTTAAAGAGTCAAAAAGTAAACGTTTCAGGCTTGTGAACCATGCAGTCTTTGTTGAAACTACTCAACTCTGCTCTTGTAGCACAAAAGAAGCCACAGTCAATGTGCAAGTAAATAAAGCATGGTTGTGTTCCAATAAAACTTTATAGACAGGTCACCAGCCACTAGACTGCAGGTTGCCAACTCATACACAATAAGGAAAATGCTCAGAATTTATTACATGATATAAAAGAAAAACATAGCTCAGCAAATTCAGCTGAAGACACCTGATAAGAAAATACTGTAATATCCTGTAAGAGATATACTGGGAGTGCTTAGCCTTTGCTAATATATGAAATAATAACAAATTAAAATTATGATAAGTATGACAGATTCTAAGGTGATCCTCATGAATCTGTGTCCTGGTATTCATGCCTCTATATAATCTCTTCTCTTTGAATGTAGGTGGAACCTGTGATTTGCTTTTAACCCAAAGAATATGCCAAGGGGATGGGACATCAAGTCTGTTACACAGAACTGTAACATTGTGTCTTGCTGAGAGACATTCTCTCTTACTGGTTTTGAAGAAATAAGATGCCATGTTGTGTGCTGCCCTATGCAGAGAGCGTCTCTGGCTGACATCAAGGAGCTAAATGCTGCCAACAAACATGTGAGCTTGGAAGTAGATCCTTCCTCTACCAACCTCCAGATGAGAAGCCAGTCCTGGCTAACACCTTGACTGTTGGCTTGCGGAGAACGAACTAAGCTGTGCCTAGACTCCTGACCCATGGAAATTGAGAGATAGTAAGTGTGAGTTGTTTTAAGATACTAAGTTTGTGTTAATATTGTTACACAGCAATAGGTAACTAACATAGAAGAATGCTCATAATTAGCTGTAATTGTTTAAAAGCATATCATTTATCTCCTACTTCTAGAACTAAAACTATATAAATAACGTCAGAGACTAAATTAAAAATAATGCATTCATACATGTCACATAACTTTAATCACTGACTTGTATTAAATCTTTTTGATGCTCAGTATCTCCACAAACAGATCAAGAGCCTTTACTTTAAAAGAAGCTGTGAGAACGCAAAATGTTTATGCCATCCCTTCACTTTTCATAATTTTAAAGTGTTCTAAATTTATCCATGTACCAGACAGTCAGAAAGCAATTTAAATGCAAGACATTTCAAACCTATTCCAGTACTAAAGAATGAAACATGTTTTAAGAAACTTCTATCTTTGATTTTCAAAGTAAATATAACACCCCCTTAGTTCTTCAATTTATTCCTCAGAGAATGGCCTTTGATGTACTCATATTCATTTACTGTGTTGCATTCTGAAGGTCCAAAGTAGACCTACCATGGGTTTTCTGGCAGTGCTCACTGTCTCCAGCCTCCATAGTTACAGAGCTCTTACACTGCTAATCCACAACTCTGCTATTCCACACTCATGCACATGCACACACTTATATACACAACTGCCTTGGTAAATGAGTAATCTATTTCAAGAGAAAATGGTTAAAATGTTGACAGTCTACGGTGAAAAGTTATTAATGGAAATTACCTTCACGCTTTAATTTTCTCTTGCTTCTGGAAAAAATAACTCTGTTGAGTGATGAGCAGTATAGTAAAGCCCGAGGCGCCTAACCACTGATCTTAAATCTCCATGTTTAGTTTATATTTAGAACTATTCACCTATATTTTAAGGCAGATTTCATCTATTGTACAAGTTGTATTGACTTAGGAATGGAGAAAAGTAGAAAATCTAGTAGGTAAGATACGTTCTGTTAATATTTCAAAAAAAGGGAAAAATGCTTCCAAATTCTATTTTAAGATTTCCCAGAGAAAACAAGCTAACATAATAAAATTAAGTTTATCTATGTTATACCTATTTTAAAAAATCTTGTACAGTTAGAAGAAATTGACAGTAGGGCATAAATAATCCTGAGAAGATTCAAAATATTAGCTTTATGGAAAGACCAGACTATAAAGGCAAGTCCTTTGCTTTATATTTGTTATATTCTTTTATTCAATTAATAATTCAACAAATCATTATTGAATACCTAGTATAATGCTTCGGTGAACTGATATTTAATCAAGGACAGACTTTTTAAAAAATCTGTTACTGTGCTTTAGTTACTCTTGTTTGAGTTTTTCCTTAATACTCATTATAAAAAAAAATCTTGGCTAGATCACCAAGTTCATTAGGCACACACGTTCTGTTTCCAGATAACTGCAGACAACAACATTACTAAGCTTTCTGCTGCTAAATAACAAGGATCCTCTTTCCTCCAGCTTTCAGTAACATGGCCCTCTTTCCTTTTCACCCCTGTTGGTAGTGTCCTCAAAGTACAAATTTCTGCTAACAATCTGTTTCAGGCAATTTAGGCTTTCTCTAATATACTCCTCAAAATCCTTTCAGGTTTTGCCCACTGCCTGGTTCTAAAGCCACTCCCATATTTCTAGGTATTTTTCATGGAAACATTCACTTTTAAGACACCAAAATCTATTATGAAATAATATTGTCAATATTTGCAGAAAATGATTGCCTACTTAGAAAATTCAAGTGTTAAATAACTCAAAAGATGCTAGTTAAAAGATCAATATACGAAAATCAATAGTAGTCCCTTATACAGCTACAATCAGCAATAAAATGTAATACTAATAAACACATCTATTATGATAGTAACTTACTATGATATAATTATTTGCCCTACACATGTCTCCTCCATAGACGCAAAGTTCCTGAAGGGAAAAGTGTAACATTTGTATTTGTAACCCAATATATAGCATGTACCTGGATGCTCAATGAACATTTTTCGAATGAATTATCACTCATCATTGGATTCTTAGTCTCATTCACAGATACTTCCTCTGGAGGAAAGAGTTAAAATTCAGCTGCATATTTTTTTTAAACCATTTTAATAACTCTAAAGATTTTTGGTCATTTAAGAGAAAAGTCCGAGTTTCAAATCATAAAATGCCAGTATTCACTTTTTACCTGTTTGGACTGGTAGAGATTAAAATGTTTAATAACATACAGCATTGTCAAGGGTGAGGGTAAATGGTATTCTTACAATTGTTCTTTGAAGTATAAGGAGGTATAACCTCTTGGGAGAGCACTCTATTATTTAATACAATTTAATGTATTTCTATCAAGCACACCTGTATCTTTGGAATTTGTTATATCTTATATATAAAATTTGTAGTAGGGTTGTTAGTAACAGAAACAAATGAATTCAATTTATCAGTAGAGAATGATTTAAATGAATCGTGGCACATCTATACATTGAAATTCTATGCAGTTGTTCAGAATGAGGTATATCCATATGAATGCACATGGACTGATTGCTAAGATGTACTAAGTAGAAAAAGCAAGGTGCTGAATGCTCCCATGTACATTATTTATGTAGAAATATTTGGGTGGGAAACCCAGGATAGTCTCTGGGTATGGGGAGTGAAAAACTGAAAGGACAACCTCATTTTTCTACATGTCCTTTGTATTTTGATATATTTATATATTTATATCAAAACTTTGAATTACTTTTTTCCATAAAAATCCTTCAATCATACTTTATTTGCTAAAAGATATATTTTTAAAATTACAACTGACATCACCATTTCTGGAATTTTAGCATAGGTCATACTAAATTTGGAATATTGTATTCAGTTTTGGGCGCAAGTGAAGAGACAATGCCAGACCAGAAGGTGTGACAAGAGAACAACCAGTAGAGTAAGGAGTGGGAATATGGTGATACACAGAAACCAGTTTAAGAAACCATGTCTATTTAGTTTGGAGATCTGAGGTGATAAACAGTTTCAAATATTTTAAGAGTACCTTGTGAACGAGTACCAGAGGACAAAACTAGGAACAACAAATTCATTACAAGTATACAAATGAGTAAAGAACTTTCTAATAAATCATAGCATTTTCAATAGCAAAGCATTGCTTTGTGAAGTCGTTGAGCCATTTAAACTAGATAATCTGTACTCAAAAGGTGTTTGAGATTTATTAAGGATTATGGAAAAATGATTTGCGACTAGATAGGAGCCAAGGTTTATTTCGATTCCAAGGCTGGATGATCTAAACTAAAATTTTAAAAAGGCAAATAGGGTTATGATGTATATTTCAATAAGGACCATTAAGGCTTTAAAGATGAACAAAAATATGCCTTACCAGTTTGTTACTTCTCTTTCAATAAGAAGACACTTATGATAAAAATCTATGATATATACAATGAATTTATATGAACATCAATTTATCAAAATAATCACTGTAATAATCCCACTCTAAATACTGACAATCTCCAAAAAAATCAATTGGTACTAATTTTAGTCTCTTTAAAAAATGGAACACAATGCACTGTGAACATTTTTAAATTATAAGAGCTACATTTTCAGATATATTTACCTAATTCATTCCAAGTTCAGATCAACGTTTCAATTTACATTAGAACTTAAGGCAATTAGGCAATTCCTCTTTAATTTATCTTAACTCTTGTAGAGAGTTAAACACTTAATTTCAGAATAGGCAACCCCATAAATCATTATGCACAACAGAAAACTGATTGGGAAGGGCAAAGTATGTATGCTATACTAACCAATTAGAAGAACAGTTCCAACGGCCAAACCTCCACCTGGAAATGAAACAAAACCAAGAATAAGATTAATCTACCTTTTCATATTATCTTTAGCATAAAAGTTAGGCTTTATCAAGGACAGGTACTTCAATAACTTTAAAATTGCAGTTGAGAACAACATTTTAATTACCTTTGCAATACTTTGCTTAAGGTGCTATTATGAAATAATTATATGTTATATGTAATTATACACTACACATTACAATTACTTTCATAATATACTGTACTATCCTCTTCTCTCCTGTGATAGGACCATGCAGCATTCAACATAACTGGTTAAGCATTCCATTAACGTTATATTTAGCACTTGTTAATAAATTAGCTCAATAGCTGAGACCTGAATGTGCACAGTAACTTAACTACTATAGAAGTATAACACAGAAAAGAAAGGTTATTAGAAATTCCACTTTAATATTTATCCTCAAATTTAATAAGCCTTGGAGAAAACTTGACAATTAAAACTAATTCTTTTTCCATTATTAATAATTACACAAACTCTGGACATGTTCTAAATATACCTAGAATTTAAAATGAACAATATTTTTGTCATTTCAAACAAAAAGGCACAAACATAAAACACATTTTCAGTTTTACTAGAAAATGTTCTTATAAATATCTGAATTAGGGTAATATGATCATAAGCATGTAACTCAAATACTGGTTTATTAAAAATCAATTTAAAATCAAAGTTTAGGAAACTAGAACAACACTAAAGATATTCAGCCACTCAACTACTGATATTTTGTTTGTAAAACCATATGTAAAAGAATTACTCTATGTAATTAATGTTGTAAACACTAACAAATTCACTTAAAAATTTAAAATAAAATGAAATGTACTTAGAGTATAACTAACTTAAAAAGAAACTACTCAAAATTGTTGGACAATTGAAGACAATGTTAGTAGGGGTTTTGTTTGCTGCTTTTTTGCACAAACCTGAAACATTCAGAACACCAATAAAGAACTTTTTCCCAAAAAAGTTTACCGGCAAATGTTATATAGAAAAAGGGTATGAAAAGTTCCTTTGATAGGGTTTATTTTTTGCCCTACAAATAATCCTAAATAACTGTTACGTTTCAAAGAATTTGAAATTTGGTAACATGCATGCACACAGAATACGATGTAAGATTTGAGGACTTTATGACTATAAACAGAACATTCCGATGTGTTAGAAAACAATTTTTTTAAAAGAAGAAATCAATACATTTATATATTTTAAGTGGATTTGTTATTGAATTAAACATGTATTTTAATTTCACAGTTAGATAAGTTCCTTCATTTTAGCATTTAAAGCCACACCAGACTGCATGCGGTAACTTCGAATGTTGGTCAAACTAAAAGGTTAACATAACTGAAATATATGTTCTAAATATATATTTATAGTATTGGATATGAACTTTGGAAGTCAATATTGTGTATATTATACATAAAGGATCAGAGCAAAACGGTTTTCTTTGGGACAAGACTAGACTAAATATATTACAGTTTGTGCTACATACAGACCACTGCCAACTTTTTAATCACTTTCAAATATTTTAAATCATACTTTCTAACTCCTTACTTCACTACTTTCCCATACATGCAAAAATAAACATTTAGCTACCTAATCATCATTTTGTACTTGAGATGAAATGATATAAACACATAACAAATACTGCAGTGTCTAGTCTAGAGCAAGTACTATAAAAAAGCTAGCTGCCTTTATTTTTCCATAATTTACTTTTAGAGGAAGGAGTTAGATTCCTTATCTAAACTTCTTGGAGTTATACATTCATGTCTCCTCAAATTAGGAACTTATATAAGGTTCCAAGTGGAAATAGAGAAGTAAAAATTTTTCATGAACGATATTCACAGAGAACAGATCAAGAAATAGGTTCCCAATTAAATGAAGTGATATCTAGATCAGGTGTCTTGCCTAAAAAGGTACTCAGTAAGGGCTACTCTTACCATTCTGGTAATTATTTTCTAATTAGAACAAATCACTAAAAATTTATCGTTATTTGATAAATGATCATTACCGTAACAGTAAATTAGACTGTGCTAAGAAGGTAGTTTTCTGTTAAGAATGATCCAAATAATCCACTGTTCCTGATAATTCAGGAAACACTATTCGAATTTTTTAAATCTAATGTTTGGAAAATTTTTTAAAATCCTAATGTTTGGAAAATTTGAACGTTACTTCAAACAAGGTAAAATGAGGACATCTGAATGACTTTCACAAGCCAAATTAATATCCTATCAGGACTTCTCTTACAAAAAAGAAACTTTTTTTTTTCTAATGGGCTTTATTATGTAAGTTCACTAAACTCAAATTTGAATTGGCCCTAGTCAAGGTTGGTCATTTTGAAGGTTGGTCATGGGGAATAAGAAGCAGCCACCTTATTAACTATTTTTAAATCAAGCTTTTATTCTATGAATATGAGGTAAAATGATTTGACATGTCCATATACACACAGATATAGCAGCAAAGTTCCTCTATTCTTCCAAACTTCATTTTAGTGTGTGAAAAGACCCCACAGCATGTCCCCAAAATACCTCTGTATAAGGTATTTTGATATACCTCACTTGATACACTGAGGTTCTAGCTGTACTTCAAACTAGAGTAAATTTGAAGAAGTCTGTAGTCATGCCTCCTACCAAAAATCTTAAAGCTTAAACCAACAACCATGACAAGACATCTTGACATGGTATATTCAACAAAAGCTAGCTCTTATTAGATCTTTAAATTCAGTTATCCATTAGTAATTTTATCTGATTTCAAAAGCAACACAGATTTCACACGAGTTTCCAATTAAAATAGAAATATATTTTCCCAATAGTCCACTAAAATGTTTGACAGGTAAGTAATGGGGTAAGTAAGCACTCATTATTTCTATATTGAAACATACAAAGGGGTAAAATAGTCTTGTTTTCTGCCCCCTCTTCCTTTTGATCATATCTCAGAGAAATCATCAATACTCTAAGTCATTAAGCAAATAAACCCGTAGTTTTACTTCTAGACCTCTTTAAAAAGTATATTTATCTCCAGCTTACTAAAAATACACATAGAATATTTTATCAACATGTAAGATTACATGAGTTTGAAAGCTTGAAGATACTGTGCAACTTTGATATATTAATTTTATCAAAATTTTACATTAAAAAAAAGCATTTTGTCTTAAAACTAGAAAAAAATCTAAGTTTAAAAAACTATCAGAAAATTAAAGATCTTGTGATTGTCAATATCTACTTTACGCTTTTTTAAATATGAAGGAAAGATTTTTTTAATTCATGTGAATAATTAGAAAATGATATTCAGTATTAATTTATAGGGAGAAAATCCAATCCTCACATACCTCCCAAAACAAATCTCTAATTAAGCCATACATTTAGGGTAAACTAGGTAAAATCAGTATGTCAGAATATGAAGGCTCAGAGTGATATCTTGTTTTACAATAAGGCCATCTCCTTTTTCAAAGTTAGAGAAAGTAAAAAGAAATAAAAGTTAAAAAAGGTAAGTAATTCATACCAGTTCTTTCCAGTGCTTTCTGTAAGTGAATAGTTTTGCTTAAAATTATAGAAAGGCATTTTAGGGAAAAATGCAATGTAAAAAAAACAGGTTATATCCTTTCCTTGGTTCATAGCAATATCCTTGATTACTTACTTAATGCCATACCTCAAACTAAATTACAATTATGTCATTAATAGGTCCACTTTTTCTTCTCTTTTTAAGACATAGAGACATCCCAATAACTCTTGATTATTACAACTACCGTCTGGGCAACTATGGGAATTAAAATAGAAAAGCCATCAACACTGAGAATGGTTAGGTAGATAAAATCATAGGGGACAATTCTACACAGCAATACAAAATAAGCTACATTTACTTAAATGTACAGCTATCAGCTGTTAAGATACCATAATCAGGATTATGTTAACTATATAGCCCAAGTATGTATATCAATGTATATCATCCCACACTCCAGATTTAGATATAGTGTAGCAAAAGAAATATGCTCACCAGTATTTAGTTTTTGAAAGCAGTATTTACTTTTTGAAAATGGCAGCTACCACCAAGCTTCTTCAGAATAGTCTTCTTGGACTATTACCCCAAATCCCTATCTTCCACTCACTTGACAGTCAAAACTTAGTAAGTGCTGACCAGCACAGAGTTTAAGCCAGTTAAACCTGAGAAGTCACCCTTCCTTCAAGTATCTTTCTGAATGATGAGACTGGGGGATAATTCCTTCAGGTTAGAAAATATGGTCCTAAAATGGACCATACTTTATATACCAGGAAAAAAGAAATTCTGCCAGAATCCTTTACCTACTATAATCTCTCTGGAAATCCTGGAAGAAGAAAAATGGAACATTTACAGATAGTGTCATCAAAGAACAACATAAATGTCCTGGCAGGGCAGCGTTGAGAAACTGAATTAGGAAATCTCAGAACTTAAAAAAAATCAGCCAACTTAGGAAACGTATATTGATGTCTAACAATAAAATAAGCTGCCAGAACAAAGAACTTTAATATGATTAGATCATGTAAAGATGCAGTAATATGGAATTCTCAAATGCATAAGACACTTTGGAGTAAGCAATGGAAATATTAGCATATCATCAAATAACTAATATTCAATTAGCCTGTATTATGCCTTTCAAATATATTTTGCATCTATGCTTCAAATTACAATGTCCCAGTGGCAGTAGTAAAATCACTGCAATGTATGGCAGTGACATTACAATATGTATTTGTTATGCAGCAACCACAAAATATATTTAACCAACAATCACAATGCCACAATATAGCTTCATCATTCTGATATCATAACATCCTACTATCATTACATTTTATCACAAAACGGTTATATTAGGCTTGTCACAAACTGAGTCAAATAACCTTTTAGAGTAACAATATAATCTGAATTACTTATACTTTTGTGTATACACATTAGCAGCCAAGTGTTTCACTTACAAATAATATTTTAATGAAAAGCAAATGTATAGGGTTTGCTCCACATGGCTGTACAAAATAAAATATCAAAATACAAAAATGTCATTAAGAAGTGAATGACAACTAAAATACTTCTGGAAATTTATTATTCCAAATGTAGTTACTCCTATTATAACAATGTCTTCAACTTCTGTGTGCTTTGAAAATTAACTGTACACATGCAAAATATATTTCAAAATATCCAAAAGTGATACTTTTTTCAATCATCTTAATGAACACTAATTTTTAGCATAAGCTTGTTACAGTCAAATTACTAGAATCCCCATCCCCAAGCAAATCTGGAAAATTTTAAAATTAGAGTTCAAGTTTATATCACTGTAGAAACATGATGAAAGTGCTCTGGGTCACCTTTCTGGTGGTGTTACAAGAGGCTATGTAATTGAATCTTTAGTCTTAGATTCAATAAATGGTTAAAACTCCTGAAAAGAGTTTTCAAAAATTTGAAATAGCTGTAGCATAGTGCAGAGCACTAAATTTGAGTCTGAAGATCAGCCCAGTTTATCACTAGTTTTGTAACTCTGTTAATGTCATTTGATCTTTGAGTCTGTTTTTAGAGCTCAAACACGTAACTCTGTCCTACATGTTTTACAATCTCTTGTCCAAGATTTTTTCTACACATTATTTTTCTTTCAACTATAGACTTATTGAGACTCTACTAAATGCCAGGAACTGTGTCAGGCACATTTTGTTATTCTAATGAGGAACTGAAGGTATGATGTCAGAAATGTGACCTTTTTGTTTGGAGAGTTTCAGGATCAGTGAATGAAGTTACATATCCCCGCTTAGTTACAAAAGAAAAAAAAAAAAGGACTAGGAACAGCTTCTAAGCTTTAAGTTTAAATACAGGATGATACCAAGTAAGGCTCACAATGGCAAAAACAGTGAGATAACTATTTGCTAACTAGATATTCTGAATCATTTCTGTTTCTAGTACTATGAAATTTAGGAAGGCAATAGACTTGAAAAACTTAAGTAAAAATACTTAAATTTATGTAGAAATAACCAGGATCCAGTTAAGGTCATGAATTAACAGAGGCAAGAAGCCATACTCTGTCACAGGTTGCTTGCCTTGTCACTTTCTATTGCACTAAACCTATCTGAAAAGCCTACCTTGTGGGAAAAAAATTAGAGAGGAAATGTCAAGTGAAGCACAAGAACAAGCAATGGCATTTGTAATATTTTATGAAAGTGTACAAGACTTAACCGACACATCTCACCCTATAAAGAAGTTATGAAATACAAGCACGGATCAATTTCAATGAAGCAGCATTCTGATAGGAATTAACTAATTTAAAAGCTTTATTAACACAGCAGCTTTGTCTTACTAATTTAATCTGGTCAATCCTTTCAATTTAACTGTTATGAATCAAACATATTTTTTTAGCAGCCTTCTCATGAAAAATTACAGAGATTACACAGGAAAACCTAAAAACCGGAATTATTTCTCTCGTTAAAATGTGAATTAATTTAAAAATATTGTTTGGAATGTAACTCTGGGAAGCAAAATATGTATAGAAAAACTTAACGAAAACATATATACATATATTTAATGCAGAAACGGGTATGACTGTTAAGATCAACAACAGCTTTAAGTACTTTGGATCCACATAAAGCCTTTAACATACATTCTCTTAAAGCCAATGTGATTTGTTTAAAGATTCAGACCCAGGAGAAAAGCGCTCAGGCAGTGAAAGAGAGGATGTTACTTTCTTCAGCTTTTTCTAATAAAGCCCATCTCTTACACTGATACAAACTTTTGTAGGTTAGTCCGAACCATGAGCTACCTGGGGTTGGCAGAAGGGTGCATTCAGAGACCAGGACAGGATCCTAGATGAATGCCAAACAGTCTCCAAACATTAATGATTCCCCTTGCCTAGGAAGCCTGTCAGGGTAAAAGCACGTAGGGATCCTCCGGAAAGCTAAAAAAAAAAAAAAAAAAAAAAAAAAAAGCTGGTCGGCAGTAACCAGAGTAGAAACTGGGAGCACTCTTCCCTAAAACAGACTTGGTTAAGCAGCATTTAGAAGTCTCCACGCAACCCTTCCTCCCCTCCATCTCCGTCAGACCGGGCTATCCTCTCCAAGTCCGAAGGCTGAGGGGTCGGAGAGAGATGTGGGATCCCCCGGCAAGTCCCCTCCCCAAGTTTTCCCACTGTTGAGCCCACATCTCTGTTCTGAACCGACCTAGGAGCTGGTCCAGGGCTGGGAGCCCGGTGGATACCAGCAGCTGTCCATTCCGCACCGACGGTCGTGTCCCCGCGATGGACAGCAGTCGAGAGCAGCCGCTGTCGGTACCGCTGACTCTAGGACCCCTCCGCTGGAAACTGGTGACGTTGTTTTTGCTGGCCGCCGCCACTACTGACCCAGTACTCCCGGTGCCGGTGCCACAGGTCGCCGCTGCCGCCATCTTGGAGCTTCCCGCGTTGACCCAATAGGAACTCTGGGAGTTCAAGCAGCAGGCCTATCAGAGCCAGCCCCAAACTCCCGCCTCCTTGCCCCCACCGCGGCTCCCGTAGCCAATAGAACTGAGAGCTCCCTCCAGAGTCAACCAATCGCAAGGCGTATTGCTGCAAAGTGCGCTATACGTCAGGACGGCGGACTTCTGCGGGGCCCAGGTGAGAAAGGCCCACCTGAGTCCTGGTGAGAGACTAACGGGTTTTTTTGGGCTAGAGGTGGGTAATATCGTTCAACATTCTTGTTTTGGGTACCTTCATTCACATTGAGTTAAAGAAAAGGCTGGTGGGGTAATGTATCAAGGAACTACCAGTAGGACCTTGCACTTTTCTCATCTCCGTGGTAAAGAGGAAAGAAAACTTTCCCCTGCCCCTTTCTCTTCTGATTTCTGAGAAAATTCCTTCTGCCTTCTCCATCAGGTTTTTTTCGGAGTGGTTGTGTAATATCAAAGGGGTCGAAACTGTTACCTTAATTAGTTGCTTGCTGAATGCCAGTGACAGGTGGGTTGGATTTAGACCTTAGAGTAAAAACTCTTGAGCTATGAGGCGATGTGGGTTTCCCCTGTCTCCAACAGCAAATGACAACATGTACCTCTCTGACAAGTCCCCGTGAGTAGCTTTCGTTAATTTTAATTAGTGCTTCTGGAAGTCTTGGAGCACCTTTCCATAAGTGGTGTGAATGATAAGTGTTATTCTGACAACCTTGTTCACACATTTAATTGCCTTTTGCTGTTAAGGTAGCTGCAAATAACAGAAAATACTTAAGGTTTCTTTCCCGAAAAACTGGTAAGAATTAGGTGTTTAAGTGCCTTCTTTTTCAAGTAATTTGTGAACTGTGAGTCAAGAGCTTATTAGAATAAGAGTTTTTGTTTGTATGTTTGTTTTACTTTATTATCATTTATTTATTTTGGGGGGAGAGGTAATTAGGTTTACTTTTTTTTTTTTTTAGAGGAGGTACTGGAGCTTGAACTGAGGACCTTGTGTATGCGAAGCATGCGCTCTACCACTTGAGCTATACCCTCCCCTCCCAGAATAGGAATTTTATGTGTGGAAAAAAACTTGTAATTTAGAGCTGTGTCTTTGGAATTAAAAATTTTCTCAAAATTTTGAGTTAGGTAGGGGACCAGGGGTTGGAGTAAGTGATTTTTAAAGGTATTCCTGATTCACAGATATCTAAACTAAAAAAGACTCCCAAATTATGCTTGCACTAAGTTATTGTTGGTTTTGACAGTGATCTAGGTACTTTAGAAAAACACCCAAACTTCATGGAAATTCTTGCCATAGAATTGTTTTAAATCTCAATGACCCGTGAAAAATTTTTTGGCTGATTCTGTTTGATAAGTTGAAGTTATATTGCTAAATAGTGACTGAAGTTTTTCATTTAGGAAAGTGTTTTGGGTTTTGTTTGTTTTTTTAAGAAAAATGTTCAGGAGAAAAACCCCACCTTGCTGTTTAACTATATCAGCTGGAAAGCTTTATCAAGGTTTAGATGCTTTCATTTAGACTCTTTCACCAGTATAAATCTGTTACCTAAATCATTCATTAAATAACTGTTGAGTATTTGCTGTCTGCTTGGACCTAACCTTGTCATTTTAGGCCTATAGAAAGAAGTAAAACATGTTCTTATTTGGGGGAGTAAGATTATCACATAGAAAACACTATGACACTTAAAATGAATGTATTGAAAAATATGTGCTAATTTTGTCCCATGGTACATAAATAGAAGGAAGACCAAAGTAAAAAGACACAAGGCAATCTAATATCAAACAGAAAGTTCTTGGATAGTTTTGCTGCTCTGAAAACTTTGAAGTACTACAAATACTGACTTTTATGTTTCTTTACTATATATTTTCTCATTTTTCACTCTGTTTACTTCAGCCCTTAGTTTTCTAAGCCTTATTACTAAAACTGAAAAATTGTTTTCAACTTTAACTATAACGCGGGAAGCCTGACACATAAGCACGCCAAGCCTGAAATTAGGATATATCTTTGGTATAATCTTATCATCTTATCATAGGATAAATTAATTTAATCTTTCTTAATTTTGTTTTTCAAAGGCAACACTTTTGCTGTCTAAGCAAATAATCCCAAATACTTGAATTTACCAGTATGTAGAGTAGAATGTAAAACATTGGAATAAGTGATGTATTTGTGGAAAGGAAGATTTAAAAGGATATATGCTTAGGTATGGTGTTAAATGATTAGTAACAATTATTTATTGAACACATACTTAACCCCATGGAGTGTGCTAAGTGCTCAGATTACAGGTGACGGAACACTTAGTCTCTACCCTCTTTGAGTTCACAGTTAGGAGAGATAAGTGGGCCGATAGGATAATGAAGTGCTATGGAGGACAAATGCAGAATACATGACTTGGATGGAGAGGGAGAATCCTTAGAAAGCTTGTCGTGAGGAGGAAGCTTAATCTGAGTTTTGAAGGATGTGTAGAAAATAAAGGCATTATAGAGAATGGAAACCATTACAGAGAATGGGAAGACTTCTCTCATTGCTGCTGTGCAGATAGTTTTCTTAATTTATACATAGTGCAGAAGAGGAGACTGGAGTCTAACTAATTTTTTTTTTAAGGTGGATTTTTTTTCCCTTAAGGATTATGGGAAATGATTGAAAAATTTTGAGTGAAGGAATGACATAATAATCATGTTTGGTTGTTATGTTAAATGATCAAATATGGCTAAAAAGTATCCTGGAAGAGAATGGACTGGCTTAAAGTATGATTGGGATAAAGAGAATGGAGTGAATCAAGAGCTTACTGTAAGGGGTAGAATCGATATGACCAAGGAAGATTGACACCAGAAATCAAAGATGACTAACAGGGTTCTGTCTTGAGCAACTTTTTGGGTGGTGGAGGATAAAGAATAAAAGGAGAACAGCAGAATTTTACAGTTCTGCTATTTGTTGTTTTAGGAAATTGGAGATCAAAAATTTTAATCTGTTTTGAATGTATTTAATTAGAAGTACCTTTGGAGGAGCCAAGTGGAGATGTCCAATACACAGTAGGCTGTTTGTGAGAGAGATCTCTAAATGAAATATATACATTAGAAAATAGTCCATGGTGGGAGTTTACCTCAAGGAAATGGAAAAACTCACCAAGGAAAATGTATACTTTAGAATAAGAAGAAAAAACATTCAGGAATAAACTTTGGGGAGCATGAACACTTAAAAGGTGTGCAGAGGAGCAGAGAGTAAAATATTGGAAAGTGTTTGATTTAGTAATAATAATTTAGTTTTGGCTTTGTTAAGGGCAGATTTGATCGAGGAGCAAATCAAAAAGTCAAATAATTGTATTGAGAATTGAATGGAAAGTGAAGTTGAATATTATATAAAAGTAGACCATTTTGCATTTTAGAAAGCTTTGTTGTGAAGGAGAATAGAAGGAGATAACAAAGGTTTAAGGGATGATTTTCCTTGTGTGTGTGTGTGTGAGAGAGAGAGAGAGATAAAGGTACTAAAAAACATTCTAGGCAATTGATAAAGAAAAAAACCTGAATGAGGTAGAAAGAATGGAATTCAGAGCACAGGGAAGGGATCAATATATGAAAGGAGGAGGCTAAATTCAGTGGCTGAAAGATGTAAATGAAAATAAGACTCTCTGATCTCCTTTTTGCCATTAAATCTTTGAGTTTTTAAAACCATTTTCTCTTTTTTGTTCCATATTCTTAACTTCATCCAGTCCCAGGACCTTGGTTCCTGTTTATATATCAATAAAAGTATTTATAGTCCATATTGCTTCTCTGACATCCAGAATCATAAGTTCAGATATTTACCTTTTTCTTTAAAGTCTTAGTGGGACCTCAAACTCATAATGCCCCTGACTGAATTTCCTTTGGTGTTTTGTATCTCAGTAAATGATAGGACCATTTGTAGAATTAGTTGCCTAAATCAAGGAATCTCACTATATTCAATTACTCTCTCAAGCTTTATTCCTGCATATCCAGTCTGTTACCAAGACTTACGGAGTTTATTTCTAAATAGCTCCTAATCCATTCTAGGGCATTTAGCCCTCATCTTTGGTTCTCCTGCAGTTCATTCTCCAATCAAGAGTCATTCTGATCCTTTCAAAATAGATATCTGATCATATAGTATAAAAACAAAACTTAAGGACCTGCATTTAGTTTCTTTTACCTAACTCTCTAACCACATCACTCTATAAATTCCCTTACTCTCTGCACTCTAGCATTCATTTATTCTGCGGTACTCACCTGTTTCCTTCCTGCCAAAGGCAACTAGTTAACTTCTATTTATCCTTCAAATCTTCACTTCAACCTACACATCCTCAGGAAAGTTTTCTCACCTTGCTATCAAAATGAAATCAGCTCCTATATACAAACAATGAATGAATGGGATTGGAAATTAAAAACAATATAATTTGTATGAGTATCCTCAAAAATAAAATAATGAAGTATGAATTTTTAAAAATGTATAAGATCTGATGAACAAAATCAAAGAAGATCTAAATAAATGGAGAGATACTCCATGTTCATGGATAGGAGATTCAATATGATCAGTATGTCAGTTCTTCCCAGATTGATCTGTAGATTCAATGCAGTCTTAATTAGAATCCTAGCAAGTCATTTTATGGATGTTGACAAGCTGATTCTAAAGTTTATATGGAGAGGCAAAAGACCCAGAATAGCAAACACAATAATGAACAACAAAGTTGGAGCACTGATGCTACCTAACTTCAAGACTTCACTAAAAAGCTGCTGTAAACAAGACACTGTGGTATTGACAAAAGAATACATAAAGATAGGTGGAACAGAATAGAGAGTCCAGAAATAGACTCACATGAATAGTCCACTGATTTTTGACAAATGAGCAAAGGCAATACAATGGAGTAAAGATCATCTTTTCAACAAATGGAACAACTAGTCATACACATGCAAAAATAAATAAGTAAATGAATCTAGACACAGACCTTACTTCAGAAAAACTAACTCAAAGTGGATCACATACCTAAATGTAAAACACAAAACTATAAAACTCCTAGAAGATAATATAGGAGAAAACGTAGATGACCTTGGGGATGGCAGTGACTTTTTTAGATACATCAAAGGCATGATTCATGAAAGAAATAATCAATAGACTAGACTTCATTAAAATTAAAACTTATGCTCTGTGAAAGATAATGGCAGGATGAGAAGACAAGCCACAGACTGGAGGATAATATTTGCAAGAGACACATCTGATAAAGGGCTGTTACCTAAAATATACAAAGAACTTAACAATAAGAAAAAAAAGCAACCTGATTTAAATATGGGCTGAAGACCTTAACAGACCCCTGACCAAAGAAGACATACAGATGGCAAATAAGCATATGAAAAGATGCTTCTCATCATATGTAATGAGGGGAAATGCAAATTAAAACAACATTGACTGCATATCTATTAGAATGGTCAAAATCCAGAATGCTAATAACACCAAATGCTGGTGAGGATGTGGAGCAACAGGAACTCTCATATAGTGCTGATGGGAATGCAAAATGTTTTTTGCCATTTTAAGAGACAGTTTGGAAGTTTCTTACAAAATGAAATGTACTCTTACCTTATGATCCAGTAATTGTGCTTCTTTGGCATTCACCCCCTGGAGTTGAAAACATATCCATGTAAAAACCTCCACATAGATGTTCACAGAAGCTATATTTGTAATTGTTAAAACTTGGAAGCAACTAAGATGCCCTACAGTAGGTGCATGGATAAGTAAAGTGTGATATATCCAGACAATGGAATATTATTCAGTGCTAAGAACAAACAAGCTATCAAGCCAATAAAGATATGGAGAAACCTTAAATGCAAATTACTAAGTAAAAGAGGCCAATCTAAAAAAGCTACATACTGATTCCAACTACATGACATTCTGGAAAAGGCAAAACTATGGAGACAATAAAAAGATCAGTGGTTTCCAGAGGTGGTTATGGGGAGAGATGAATAGGCAGAGCACAGAGCATTTTTAGAGCATTAAAAATACTCTGTATGATACTGTAATGTAGGTTCATCCTTGGTAAAAAATGTACTGTTCTGGTGATACTGATAAAAAGGGAGGCTATACATGTGTGGGGTCATGAGTACATGGGATATTTCTGTACCTTACTTCTACTTTTATTGTAGCTCTAAAACTGCTCTAAAATAATAAAGACCCCCTCCCCAAAATTAACATGTCCAAAGTACAATGAAATCAGCTATATAAAATCTAAGCCTGAGGATTTCATAAGCAACATGTATATCACTCTTGTGGCCGAATAGTGGGACTGTTTCCCCAGTGGTATTTTGAGAAGTCTACAGGTACAGTTGAAAGACTCTAGTGACCTACTTAAGATACACCAGGAAACATAATGGTCAGGGTAAGTAACTAGCACACCGTGACAGAAAATGGGTACCTTTTTGATTGGCCTTTCAGTGCTTTTCTAGACTGACGGCCCATATTACCATTGCGTCTGTGTAAGTAAACATGTAACAGATATCGTGAGGCTTATTTGTGGGTCCTCATGGTATTCTGGCAGCACAGTTGATTGAATGCCAGGGTCATGCCTGCACAGAGGATATTCTTGGACGCCATCCCATGTAAGTCCTTTTTGCTTCCTGTCTGTATACTCATAAAGGGAAGCCACAGTTCTGAGTTCCAACATTACAGATTTGTTTTACATGGTTTTGTACTTAATATAAGTGAGGCCGTACACTATTTACTCTTACGTTTTATTTCTTTAGCTCAACATTATATTTGTGAAATGTTTTCATTAACATGTACAGTTGTTGAGTATTTATTGCTATATAGTATTGTGTAAATATGTAACAATTCATTATTCATTCTACTGTTGAAAGGGATTTGGCTAGTTTACTGTCTGTGACCAAACATTTTTCTAATGTAGTTGTACCAATTTACACTCCTGTTGGAATGTTTGAGAATTTTGGTTGCTTCTTATCCTTACCAACACTTAATCTTTCTTTTCATTTTCGCCATTCTGGGAGAGTTATGGTATGACACTTTCATTTGGATTTGAACAATAAATAGGTTTATTGACCATTTGGATAACATCTTCTCTGAAGTGTCTGTTCATTTCTTAGCCAATTCTTTAAAAATTGCATTGTTTGTCTTTCAATCTAGATTTGTAGAAGTGTTTTTTATATTTTGGGTAAGAGTTCAGTTGCAAATAAATATGTTACAAATATATTCTCTTAGTCTGTGGATCTCCTTTTCATATTCTTAATTGTCTTGATTTTAGTCAGAATGTATTCTTAAGGGTTAGTTTTTCTCCTTATGTTTAGCATTTTATGGCTAGGTTTTCCTACTCCAAGATTTCAAAGATGATATCAATATTTTCATCTAAAATCCTGGTCTTTACTTTTAAACATTTGAATCTGCATTCTGTTGGAATTGATTTTTTGTATGTTTGGTGTGAGGCAGGGCTGAAGATACATTTGTTTTTCCTGCATAGATGTCTATTGCCCTAGCACCATTTGTTGAAAAGACAGTTCTTTCCCTGCCATATTGAACCTATACTTTTTCAATGAGTAAAGTCACATACTTTAGGTATATTTTTCTGAACTTACTATTCCGTTGATTAGTGTGTGATTCTTCAGGTTCTCCAGAAGGATGACTTCTTTTCTCTCAGAATTTTAACCACCTGTACTGCGCTGTGCGCAAGCTAATTCAGTAAAAGTAAGATGCTCACCCTTTGGAAATCTCCTTTTACAAATCTGACCCACCAACAAGATCTTGTTCTATTTAATTATTGACATAATTGTTCTTGTATTTTGTGTTTGTTATCTAAGGGAGTGTTTGTTACGAGCTTTATCATACCAGAAACAGCTCTTACTACCTTTTTAGTGACTGTAAGTTATTCTTTTTTTCTTTATTGCTGATATTAGTTACTTATGCATTTTTTTCTTTTTTTCCACTTTTAGGTTTGCTAGGGATTTTTCCTTTTTATTAATCTTTAAAAAAAAACCACTTTTGGCTTTTAAATTTTTTCCCTGTTTTATGTTTACTTTCTATTTTATCGATTACTGCTGTATATTATTTCCTTCCTTCTACATTTTTTGGTTTTGATTTGCTGAAATTTTGAGTTTTCTCTCCTGTGATAAAAGCTTAATTGATTTTCTACTTTTCATCTTTTCTAATATACTGTTTATAGTTAAGGGAGATTTTTCTTTAAGCACTGCTTTAACTGCATCCTGCAACTTTTAACATTTTTGTTTTCATCATCATTTATCGTAAAATATTTTTTACTTTTTGTTCAGATTTCCTCATTGGTCCATGAATTTTTAGGACACTTTTGAGAGTACTGAAATGCCGAATTATATTGGATGCCAGGAAAGCAGGCGTAATCTGGGGCTGTCCGGGGCACCTGAGAATTTACGTTCATCCTAATCTTAGTGGATTCTTAAATATAAACAGAAAACTGGCATTTTAAATTAGAATTTAAAAATCCATTGTATTCTTGTATCTGGGAAATACAGTAGATGTGTCAAAAGATAAACATGTTTTGGTTCAAGGAGATTTTTCAAGTAAATGTATCTATGAAGGTGAACAAGACATTTTTAGTGGTAAACATTAAACACTACAAATTTTTAGTGATAAAAGAGAAAGAAATTCCAGAGGTAGAATGGCCCCACATACGTGTACCTCCCAATCTGGGACTGCTCTTCCTCTTTGCACATAGCCCAAGTAAAGAATTGAACAACTGCTGACTTGTGCCTTTTCATGTGTCAACTTGAGTAGTGTCATAGGCATAAAGCTGCTGCATCAGTCTAAGCCTGTGTGTTATTTTAATTGTCCTGGACATTTCTGACAAGATATCAATTCCTCCTCAGCATGGATAATCGGGGAGCCCAGAGAAAAGCCAAATATTTAAAACTTTTCCATGTAAAGCTTCTTACATCACATCTACTGATTTTGCATGAAAGGTCATTTAGACTAGTGATGAGTCCCTCTGAAGAAATGCATAATTCTTGACCCAGTAAGTGGTGTTAGCAGAGGGAAATATTTTGACTACTGTTTCTCAGTTTAGGGATATGAAGTTTCTTTTATGATAAGATGACAGTTAAAAGTCTTAGCAGATGTTTTCAATCTTATATCAGAACTAAATTGGAACCATCTATTACGCAGCTTTCTTTACTTTTTATTCATAGCTTTTGTTCTACCTTTCTTTAAATTATATTTTCTTAGGAAATACTTTTTTATTGTTTTCAAATTTGATAGCATTAATTAGTTGCATTCTCTACATTGAATTCCTTTATAATGCCTTCCATATCCATGATGATATTTAGTTTTTTATTTGTAATACTGTATCTTTGGATTTTTTTTTCTCAATTTATGCTTTTTCTCTCTGAATAACTTTGAAGGATTAATAAAACTATTTTAATGATATTTTCATAGAATGATACCTTAGATTTAGGCACTAATTATTTCCTTTTCTAACATTACTAATGTCTATTTTTTTTTTTAATTGAAGTATAGTCAGTTACAATGAGTCAATTCCTGGTATACAGCACAATGTCCCAGTCATGCATATATATACATATATTCGTTTTCATATTCTTCTCCATCAAAGGTTATTACAAGAGATTGAATATAATTCCCTGTGCTATACAGAAGAAACTTGTCCCTTATCTATTTTCATATACAGTAGTCAACCTTTGCAAATCTCAAACTCCCAAATCTATACCTTCCAAACCCCCTTCCCCTGACTAATTTCTGTCTTCTGAATTTAACCTTTCTTCCTGCTTCTTTTAGATATATTTTTTTTTAATATTTCATTATAACACTTTTAAAAGCAATAATTAAAATATAGTTGTAGTAATCTTTTATGATAATTTCCAGGTAAGCTCTGTCCAGTAGTACTTACTGTGTTGAAGGAAATATTCTGTGTCTGCACTAATACAATAGCCATTAAACACATATGGCTGTTTGGCATTTGCAATGTGGCTGACATGACTGAGGCACTGAATTTTTAATTTTGTTTTAATTATTTAAATTTGAACACTGCTTTTGACTAGGTGCTGCTGTATTGTACAGCATAGCTCTAGATCAAAGTTTGGCAAAATTTTTCTGTAAAAGACCAAGTAGCAATTATTTTAGGCTTTGCAGACCATATGGTCCCTGTTGCAACTACTTAGCTCTGTTGTTATAGCAAAAAAGCAGCCATAGACAACATGTAAATGAATGAGCATGGCTGTGTTCCAGTAAAACCTTATTTGCTAAAATGAAATAGGCAGGATTTGGCTAATGGCCCTTAGTTTGACAACCTCTGCTCTAGATCATAGATGTGTCTAAGGGTATGTATTTTTTTCTTTTTCCTGCTCTGTATTCCCTGAGTCCTTTTCATTATTTTCCTCCTTTGTGTGTGTGCATGTGTATTTTTTGGAAGGAAGAAAGGGGTCTTTTCTTGCAACATTTTAGAGAGATTATTACCCTCCTTGAGTTATTCTGTATTTCTTCAACTTTGATTCCAACTTTTCTATTTTTGTGTATGTAGGGGAACTGGTGGTGGACATACATTCTGTTTAAAAGGTTTTTTTGGATTCTATTGTAAATTTCTTTAAATTACTATTTGTCCTTTTAATTCTATCATATGCCTCTTATTTTATAGGTACAATATCTTGTTTAACACTTCTGAAGATGTTAAATAGAGTTCTTTTCCTTTTTCTTTCCTCCCTGGATTACCTTTGATTTCTCCAGAGTTGCTTGTTCTGTTTTTCATCATGGGCCTTCTTTTTCATTCTTGTGGTTTCCTTAAATGTTGGTGATCCTTGGATATTCATTCCTGTTGCTATATGACCAGTTGAGTAATATAGATAAATGGAGTAAGTTTTCTCTTCTTTTGTTTTTCTAGCAAATCTTTGCCCTAAATGGAAAGAACACTAATGGGGAGTTCCTTGTAGGTAGGTAGGAAGGACTTACTATTTTTTTATTGAAGTACTTTGATTTATAGTATTATATTAGTTTCAGATGTATAACATAGTGATTCAGTATTTTTATAGATTATATTTTGTTTTAAGTTATTGTAAAATGTTGGCTATATTCCCTGTGCTATACAGTATATCTTTGTAGCTTATTTATTTTATACATAGTAGTTTGTACCTCTTAATCCCCTATCCCTATTTGGCCCATCCCCTGTCCCTCTCCTCACTGGCAACCACTTGTTTCTTTCTTGTATCTGTGAGTTTGTTGCTCTTTTGTGATATTCATTTGTTTTAGTTTTTAGCTTCCACATGTAAGTGATAACATACAGTATTTGTCTTTCTCTGTCTTACTTCACTAAGCAAAACATACTTCAGGTTCATCCATGTTGTTGCAAGTGGCCAAATTTCATTCTTTTTTATGACTGAGTAGTACTCCACTCTGTGTGTGTGTCTCACATCTTTATCCATTTGTCTGTTGGTGAACACTTAGGTTGCTTCTGTACCTTGGCAATTGTAAATAATGCTGCTATGAAAATTGGGCTGCATGTATCTTTTTGAATTAATGTTTCTGGGTGTTTGTTTTTTTTTGTTTGTTTGTTTGTTTTTGTTTTTTGGATTTATACCCTGGAGTCGAATTGCTAGGTCATTGGTAGTTCTATTTCTAGTTTTTATCAGAAACCTCCATACTGTTTTCCATAGTGACTGCACCAGTTTACATTCCTACCAGCAGTGTATGAGGGTTTCCTTTACTCCACATTCTTGCCAATATTTGTTATTTGTGTTCTTTTTGATGATAGCCATTCTGGCAGGTGTGAGGTGATATCTCATTGTGGTTTTCATTTGTATTTCCCTGACAATTAGCAATGTTAAGTATCTTTTCATGTGTCTGTTGGCCATCTACATTTCCTCTTTTATTCAACATAGTTTTGGAAGTCTTAGCCACAGCAATCAGAGTAGAAAAAGAAATAAAAGGAATCCAAATTGGAAAGGAAGAAGTAAAACCATCACTATTTGTAGATGACATGATACTGTAGATAAAAAAATCCTAAATACACTACTAGAAAACTACTAGAGCTCATTAATACATTAATGTAAAAGTGCAGGATACAAAGTTAACATACAGAAATCTGTTGCATTTCTATACACTAAAAACAAAGTATCAGAGAAATTAAGGAAACTATCCCATTTCCCATCCCAGTAAAAAGAATAAAATACATAAAAATAAACCTACCTAAGAGGTAAAAGACCTGTACTTTGAACACTCTGATGAAAGAAATTGAAGACAACACAAACATGGAAAAATAAACCATGTTCTTGTATTGGAAGAGCCAATATTGTTAAAGTGACTGTACTACCCAAGGCAGTCTGCAGATTCAGTGCAATTCCTATCAAAATACCAAGGACATTTTTCACAGAACTAGAACAAAAATTTTTTAAAATTTGTTTGGAAACACAAATGACCCCAAATAGCCCAAACAATCTTGAGAAAGAACAGAGCTGGAAGAACCAGTCTCCCTGACTTCAGACAATACTACAAAACTACAGTAATCAAAACAGTATGGTACTGGCACAAAAAATGGACACATAGATCAGTGGAATAAGAGAGAAAGCCTAGAAAGAAACCCACACACTTATGGTTGGTTAATCTACAACAAAGGAAGCAAGCATATACGGTAGAGAAAATACAATCTCTTCAATAAGTGGTGCTGGGAAAACTGAATTCCATATGTAAAAGAATGAAATTAGAATATTCTCTAATACCATATATATAAATAAAATGGATTAAAGACCTAAATGTAATACTGGGTACTATAAAACTCCTAGAGGAAAATATAGGCAGAACACTCTTTGACATAAATCACAGCAATATTTTTTGGATCCATCTCCTAAAGTAAAGGAAATAAAAGCAAAACTAAACAAATGAGACCTAATTAAACTTAAAGGCTTTTCCACAGCAAAGGAAACCATTGACAAAATGAAAAGTCAACCTACTGGGTAAGATAAAATACTTGCAAATTATATGACCAATAGGGGATTAATACCCAACATATATGAACAGCTCATACAAGTTAGCATCAAAAAAAGAAACAACCTAATTAAATAATGGTCAGAAGAGCAGAATAGGCCTTTCCCCCCAAAGTTCTCACTTTTAAGGGTACTTAGAGAAAAGGAAAAAAATGATGGTAGGATCATAAAGAGAGGAGACTGATTAAAGCAAAAATTGGGGTTGAAACAGAAACGCAGTAGAAAATAGAGGGAAGATAGATTGGCAAAAATGAGGACGTAGCAGGAAAGTGAAATGTGCAAAAGCAAAGGCAAGAAATTGGATGGGGAGTACTTTAAAGGGAGTGAAAGATGGTAAGTAATGCCATGAATAGCTTAATGTTAAAAGGTAGAAGATTACTATATCAGAGTTTTCTTCGGCTTCAGTCAAATCAATGATAATTACTAGAGAGTCATTGTAGTCATGATATCAAACACTCAAGGCAAGCTTCTCATGTCATTTTGGCAGAAGAAAGTAGTAGGAACCATTTTACAAATTATTAATTAAATTTGAATAAATGTTATGTTATAGTATTTTGATATGTGATCTTATATAGACTATGTAATTATGTTTCAAGGTGAATATTCACATGTTCTTCTAATGGCAAAAAATTGGTTTTAGTGTAGACATTAAAATGTTTTATGTAAACACATTTAAAGTAAACTATATAATAGTTAAAATACGCATGAGGGTACATCATTTGTTCACTCAGTCATGAGAACTGATATAGAGTGTTTGGATATGAGGCAGGTTTTGACATCCGGTAGAAGATCAAACATGTTTTGCCTTTAACATATTATGGCTGGTCACCAGGTCTTCCTATAATATCACGTGCATTCCTCATGTTTAGTAAATATCAGACTAATGAGTCTTAATACGTCAGCATTACAAACTACTTCTCTGCCATGTTTTCATTCTTAAAATTAACCTCAGATATTCATTTATGCTGACATGTAGAAATGAATGTTATATCCTCTCTATTTCCTGAAAATTGCTTAGAAGACTTTAATGTATCAGAACTGTATATGGTTGGCTTATTGACGTCTTTAAGTTCTTGACCATGTTTTTCACTAGGTTGATTGATATATTAGGTCACCCACTTACTTTCTCCTAGTTAAATTCTCTGGTAGATTAAGGACTTTATTTTCATTTAAAAAAGTCATTTTATTCAAAGTGTCATTGAATATCTGAATTCAGAATCCCACTGATCCACTAAGAGGAAAATGCACCTTAACATCTGAGAGACATTTAGTCATATTATATACTAATTCAGCTAAACATGGCTCAAAGAGGCCTTTACCTAATGTAATTTTGATTTCCTTCTTTAGGAATCCTGAAACCATGGATCACCTATATATGCTTTGAGACATTCTTTAGATGGTTTTTTTTTTTTTTTTTTCTGGAAGCCCAGTAACTACCCTGAAAATTCAATTTATTGTTGAAAAGACCTATGGTAAGTGGATTTTTTTCCTCTTTTTTCTTCTGTCGGTTTCATGTTAGAGTTAAGTCTTATGGATGTTGTAATGCTGCTCTCTGCTGGACACAGTGTAATTTTTTAAAGTTGGCACTTAATAGATGGGCAAATAACTGATTAGTTGGATCCTCTGTGGAAGGGAATCCTTGTCTGCATTCACTGGAAAACAACAGTTTAGAACAATAGCAACTCTGTTTTCGTAATGGGTGATACCATTGCCATTGTACTGATATCTGGAGCCTGATGAAAGTGCTGATAGTCTCGTTTCTAAATTTCACTGCTTCCTGTTTAGTGGTGTCTAAATGTTATAATGAAGGTACATTGAAGGATGCTTGTAGGTGATGGACCTTTTGGGATTTCCTACATTGTGGGTAGATGTATGTTTGCAATTTGTCAACTTTATGATTATTATTATGTATTATTAGTGTCTTTTTTGTAATAATTTAAGTTCCCTGTATGTTTGTTTCTCCAATGGAAATATTTAAAACATCTCCAGTATAATTTAAGTTAGAACAATGTTAGATCTGTTTTGAGTGAGTCCCTTTATTATATTTTGTACAGTTGAATTTAAGTGATCGTATATCCATCCTATAATCTAGCTATTATGTTTTCTGGCACACATAGTGAACCGTTCTTACACAGACTGTTGTTGGATTGGACCTCAAGTGTCATATCATCTATCCTATCATGAACCCTCATACTAAATGCAAACAAAGGTGTTCCCAAAGCTATTTTAAAATGTGTGGGAGTTCAAAGTGTTTTTCTTCCTACTTTTGAGCTGAAATAGTATATTTGTTTTTGGAGTGCAGCCTGCATAAAATTAATACCTGGATGTAATGTCAATTTTTTTGAGAGTAAGCATACATTTTCTTGAAAAGAAGAAAAAGTAATTAGCACAACATGGAGCTCGGCAAAGATTTAACAGTATAACTGATATTATGCTCTTTAATGGTTTGGAATTTTTTTTTGTGGCCATTGGGAAAGCCTGTGAAATCTATTCTTAATTAGAATTGTGGAGAATTAGACATAGTAACTTGTTTTTTTATTAAAGAATTGAAATAAAAATTAGAAATATAGACCAAGAAAATAAAACTGTTAGCAAAAAAGAAGAGCCCTTTCTTCTTTCTCTGTAAGAATATATTATTTCAGAAAGTATATCTTTTTAAACTTTTATTATAAAATATAACATCATCCAGAAACATAAATGTATAGTAAAATGAATAAGTATAAAGCAAACATTCAGTAACTGTAGATCATTACTAGCATCCCAGAAATCCTTGATACAATCTTTATTTTCTTCAGAGGTAACCAATGTCCTGACTTTTATGATAATTATTTATATAATTCTCTATACAATTTTGTCACTGTTATAGTATTCCTTACCAATAAGTTCACTTTTCGTATGTCTCTTTTTAATCTTTATGGAATCATATGTATTCTTTCTTCCTTTACCTGGCATTATGTTTTGAAGATATCTACATAGTTGTATGTAGTTTTATTTTAATCATTTTCACTATCATGTGTTTTTCCTTTGGAAAGAATATGACAGAATTCATCCATTCTATTGTTGGTGAATGTTTGGGTTCTTTCTAGTGTTTGGCTATTATTAACGACATTACCATGAATTCTTTACATATCATGTGTTGTTTTTTATGTGTCAGGTGGAAAAAGTCATATATTTTCAGGTTAAATATAATTGATTATAGTGGTGTTTTAAATTAATTTAAATGAGTACATGAGAAATTTGTTACATAGTGAGAGTACCACATATTAAATATTGGACAATGTTCTTAAGTAAGCAAAATTTCTTTTACTGTAGGCCTTAAATATATAGTAGAGTGGCATATAATCTATGGTAGTTTAAAAATATTATACATATAGATATAGATATAGGACCTAATGTTGTAACTCTTTGTTTTACTTTATTAGCACATTGATTCTATTTACTATTGTGTTATGTTTTCCATAATCTCCACTTTCTGATGAAGAAACTAGGGAGGGCTAGAGAGATTGAATCACTTGAGCAAGGTTATTTAGCAGGTTGGAGCTAGAAAACCAGACTAACCTGTCTGCTTGGCAGCGGCAGTTTAAAGAAAACAAAGTGAAAAGTGAAATCAGGGTATTTTCTTGAGTGTGTCCAGCCATTTAAGTGGAAAATTTGCATGACTAGATTTCAGAAATTATCAGATATTCTTTTGAGTCTTAACCAAGAGCTGGCCTTGCAAGAGAATTGTTATGTTTAAAGCTCCTCAAAATGTTACTGCATTTTATCACAGTTCATCTTCCAAAAGGCAGCCAGGATATACTCTAACTTTGAGTGAGAATTTTACTTTGAGTAATTTCTCATTCGTTGGGCTGTTATTAATGAGTGGTGTACTATGCCTCGTCTGTTAATTTTGTGGATAATCGAACCTTATCCTTTTGTGTGCCAAAATTTATTTTGTATGAATATTTTTCTAAAATGCTCTTGAAATATAAAATGTACCCTTCTGTTTTCTTAAACAGAACAAATTGAGTATAATGTAAGGTGTTTTTCTTTTTGTTCTTTTGATGACTCTGAGTTGTCATTGTGAACATCAGTCATTTCACAGAATTTGTGTGATTTCCTCAAAACCCATTATGCTGTGTAGGACTGTTGTCCTAAATTATCCTAGACTTATAAACTTTCATGTCCTGGGTGCTAATTACAATGTCTTTTTTTGTTAATTTTTTCTTTGTTAGGTAATTCTTGTCTTTTTCTGTCGGTGCTTTATGTTGACTCTAACGTAAAAATCAGCATTTCCCTAGGAAGTACATTGCTTAGGTGAGAGCTTACCTATGGTACCCATCTCCTGACTAACGGCATTGAAGGCGTGGCAGCTTTTTAAAATTTACTTGACAGTCAGCAACTAGGCTAGCCACTTTATTCCAGGGGACTGAGATCATCTCACAACTGATTTCTGAATGATTGCAATGCAACAGATGTTGCATATACTGGTGCATCCTTATTTAGGGAATAAAAATTATCATGCACATTTTTTCTTATAAAACATTGATAGTGAAACTGGATTTACTTAAGGATTCCTTAAATAGGAAGTTCATTGAATTTAAGTGGTTTTTAATTGTGAAATATTTGATAGGATGGGCTTTGAAATAAAAACAATGTATTAGATGATACTGCCTATTAGAAATGGCAGTCATAAAAATTAAACCACCTTTCAAATGATAGATTTTTAAAGAAAAATAGAGAAATAACATAGATTTGGTCTCCTGGAAACATTTAAGTGCTTCAGGAAAGCATCCATTTAAAAATGAAATGTATTTGACTGCTTACCCAATTATAAACTATTGAATGTAAATTTAAAGGAAAAAACTGGGGTTGAAGTAGATTTGTTTTTAAATGAAAGGAGATGTTGGGGAAAAAAGATAGACATTTGCTATCCCAGCACGTTAGGCATCAATATGGTCATTTCCTATGTCAGTGCGACTTTTTTCAATTTGAAAATTTGTTTGCTCTTAAACTTAAGTCAGCAGCTTTTACATAAGCATTTAAAGAAAAATAAACAAAGAGCTTCATATAGTTTTTCCCAATGAGAACATCTTTGAGAATTGCCTCATGAACAAAATACCTTAGTGGTCTAAAGAGAGGAATAGCTTTTTCTGAGACACATCTGAGATGCATATGTGGTGGAAGTGCCAAATGACACAACCCCCGTAGGAGACAGATGAGCAATTTCTAGAAAAGGACCAGTGCATTTACACTCAGAACCAATTCTGGGAATTTATTACAAATAGGCTTGTCTACCTATAGAATAACATATGCATAAGAGTTTCATTGTAGCTTCTTTTGTAGTAGCAAAAGACTTCAAACATCCCTGAAGTCTGTCAGTGGGGTATTGGTTAAATGAACTCTGACATAGCTATGTAATGAAATACTCTACAGCTGGGAAAATAGAAGGGCTGTTTTCTATTTGAATATCTAGAAAGTTTTCAAATGTACATTGTTACTTGAAAAGAGCAAAGTTCAAACAGTGTAAACTACTTTTTGTATGAAGAGGGAGGGGAATAAGATATATTCACATTTGCTTATATGTGCATAAAGAAAATCTGGACGGATATACAAAATCTAAATTTGTATGTAGATGGATATGGAAAACAGAGTAGATGGGACTTTTAGATTGCTTTAAATTTTTGAATATGTGAATGTGTTACTAGTTAAAAATAGTCTTATTTGTTAGCCTAATGAGAAAGAAAGGATAAGCAGGCTGTATTTACCACAGAATTAGCCAGTTTTACTCCTTTATCCTTGGCAGATAGTAGGTAATGAATAAGTATTTGTTATACAAAAGAAACTATATGAACTATAAGATCTTTAGATGATCTCTTTTAGCTAATTTTTTGAAGTATCTTTTCAATATACAAAAAACAGTGTTGTAAATCATGTGTTGATTCCAGTATAGAAATAAGGGAAAATATTTAAATGGGTGATAATGAAATATATAGTTGAGTTTATTATCACATTATGGAATTTCATTTAATTTGTATAATATTGATGTTAACGAATTATGTTTTAACTTCACTGAACGGTAAAAATATTTTCAAAAGGTTCCTATTAAAAAGATTCCTATTAAATTAGGTAATAAGCTCGCACAATAAATAAAAGTTTATGAAACTTGAGGGCAAAGTGAAAATTGGAAAACATATATTCTTTATTTTGCCTTATCTTCTATGCTACTTCAGTTTCTCATTTAAGGTCAAATTTTCATTCCTGAGACTATTTAGAAGCTCTGATATAATAGCAGCAGCACCAGCAGCTCCTCCTGACACAAAGACTGTATATCTCTGAAAATATATTATACGTTGGGGGTTGAGGGAAGGTAATAGGGTGAATGGTTGTTGCTTCTACGTTTATAAGAGTCCAGGAACTTATCTTACCTACTGAGTTGAAACTTTGATTATTAAGATAGGTAGTTATAAGAACCTTTAGTTTTCCCCTTTTATTATGTGTATATTAGTTGTTGCTTAATTTCTTATGACAAGGATTTTGACTGCCTATGTATATCTATGTACTTTTGTGTAAAAATTGCCTTTTTAAAGAAATGTACATCTATATTTCCATATATATATATGGAAAAGTACACATATTATAAGTGGGTGGCCCAGTGAATTTTTCTGAAGTCAAATACACCCATGTAAACAGTGCCCAGATAAAGAAAAAGAATATTATTGGCACTCTGGAAGACACCTTCACATTCTCTTCCAGTCACTATTTCCCTCCCTGTACAAAGATAACCACTATGCTGACTTTTAATAGCATAGATTTGTTTTGCTTGTTTTTGTATTTTATGTATAGAATTATACAGTATAATTTTTTATATCTGGTTTCCTTTGCTCAACATTATGTTTTGAGATTCATCTACATTGTTGCATGCGGTTGTAGTCTGTTCATTTTCATTGCTGTGTTCCATTATATGACTGTATGACAACTATTTTTTATTCTATTAACGGACATTTGGGTGGTTTACATATAATGCTAAATATAACATGTCTCTTAATATATTTAATGTGTTTCTTTTGAGGATACATCTAGGAGCAAAATTGCTGGATCATAAATATGTATATGTCCAGCTTTAATCAATATTGTGAAATAATTTTCTAAAATAGTTGTACTAATTTACTTTCCTATGAGAGTTCTAGTTGCTCCCAGTCTTTGCCAACACTCGATTCTTGATTCTTTTCCTCATCTTTTATCATCTGTTAGTTTCTGGTGGGTATGAAGTAGTGTGCCACTGTATCATTTTAATTTCTAGTTCCCTGATGATTGATGAAGTTGGGCACTTTTTCATATGTATATTGACTGGTTATCCTTTTTGTGAAGTGCCTGGTCACTTCTTTTGCCCACTTTTTTGTTGGGCTCTGTCTCCTTCTTTGATTTATAGGAGTTCTGTGTGTATTCAGAATATGAGTCCTTCAGGTATTGCAGATATTTCTCCCACTCTGAGGTTTGCCTTTTCACTCTATTAATAGTACTTTTGATGAACAGAAGTTTATGGCTTTAAAGTAGTCTAGTTTGTCATTTATGTTTAGTGCTTTTTACGTCTTGTTTAAGAAATAATTGTCTACTCCAAAGATGTTCTGTGTTCTGTATTTTTGTCTGAAAAGTGCTGTAATTTTACCTTTTAGATCTGTAATTTTAGACTGTATTTTTATGTTAGGCAGTTTTGCTTGTCTTTTTAGACTCAATCTATGTCTCTAGACAGAAAAACAAAGTGGACTTTTCTTAATGACATAGTTATGTACTTTCTGCAAAATGCCCCCTGAAGAAAACTGTTACTCTATATTTACCTTACCTGCAGCTTTAATGTACTGCTTTGTTTATTTGTTTGTTTGTCTTTAAGGAATGTTCACTAGAACATTCAGGGAAGAATTTCTGGGATGGGAAAATGTTATGATTTTCATTTTTTTTTAACAATACTAGTATTCATAAAAATGTTTATCCATAAAATTTTGTGAGGTATTTACAGGCATAATTTCAGTTACCTTGTTTGAGTAAAATTTACTCTGTTAAAGTTTAGTATATTTAATTAAGGGGAAAAATTAGGTTTCAACTTTTGTCACCAAAGCAATATAAATGCTATTACTTTTATAAGCTTCTTTTAAATTATTTTGATTTTTTAAGAAGGATTTCTTGTGAGCATCCATTTCCATAGAAGTCATGAACATTTATAAGGCCCTTGGTGATACTTTTTATTATTCAAAATATTTCAGATATTTGTTCTGATTATGTGCTGTTATTTATATTGCAGAAAAGTTCTTATATATCTTGGTATTTTTGTTTTTATCTTGTCAATAATGTCTGTTACTAACTTCATGATTATTGTATACTTAATTTTACATTTATATTTCATGAGAGTAATTGCCTACTTAAAAATGTATTTTGTCTCTGATCACAGTGCTGAAATTAAAGTTGATTGTACTTGACTTTTAACTAAGCACTTAGATATTTTTCACTTGTCATCTATATTTTTTAGTTTAAAGCATCAAATTAAATATAATTTTATCCTGGCTTTTATTTTAATTCATGCATTTAAAAACTGAAATTCAGATAAAAGATAGTTTCAAAATAAATTCAGTATATTATTTATGAGTGGAGCAACACATTAGCATTGGGTTCACAATAGATCATATCGCTTTTATTCCATCTTACAAGCTTAGCAGCACAAACAGAATAATCAACATATTATTTGGCTGTCATCTGCTGAACAGAAACCAGAGATCACAAGGAGGTTTTCCCTAGCTGTGGTGATGGCCTTTTTGTTCCAAGCCCCCATCTGGGAGGGCCATGGTGTGTTATCATATGGAACGCGGGGTTTTCTGTAATCTGCTTAGCTGCACTGCAGTTTGAATCTTCATTCCATGTTTGTGTAATTTATAATTTTAATGAGACCATGGCTCTTGTGGGCTTTGAAATATATTAAAAGCTCTTTTGTGCATATGCTTTTGTTCTTGCTTAATAGGCTCAGTGTATTTAAAACTGATGAATTTTTATTCATGAATTTGGATGTCTGGGGATTAACTTAGACTGAATATCATTGCACTCATATATTGATGGTTAGGAAGTTTTTTTATTGTTATTTTGGGTTTTTGTGTGTGTGTCTGTGTCTGTGTTATACTTGTAACTAGAAAAGGAAAGAACTTATATAATTTTTAAAGGCTAGGAAAAAGTGGCATTTTTAGGTCATGAAGAATTGATTTAGATTTTGCCTGTCTCATGTATTGATACTCTTATTTCATCTTTAGTCTTAGTATTTTGGATATATATTATAAAGGAATAATTATGAAAAAGCAACTTTTAAGTGAGTTAGTACCTTACATACTATCGTTCATATTGAAATAACATTTCTATGTGTGACAAAGATAGACTTTGTATTTTAATTGTATGTCAGTTGTCTATGGTCATACTAAATGAGCCATGGACTTTCTTCTGTTAATAAGTATATGTTTTATATTTTAACTATTTTCAATTTACCTTGTTTCTGTAAAACTCTTTTTATTAATATATTGTTTTCTTTTTACCTACATTGATGAAATAATGAAAAAAGACTAATGAAAATGCAGCTTTCTAATAATTTATAAGATTGACTTTTTTATTTTGCTAAAATCCTGAAATATACTAAATGCTTCAAATCTCTATTACAGTTATTACTTATAATATATTTTTAAAATTTGAATATGGACAATTATATAGCACCTTAGGAAAAAATCATGGCCCTGTCTAGATCCAGACACGTTTTTTGAAGTTGCTATCTATTGGACTCAATGAAGGGTAACACACGGACCTTACTAGTCTTTTATGAAGTTGCCCAAAATATATTGTTACTGAAAACCTATGTTTACTGTACTAAAGCATTTTTGTAACTGTAAAACATAATTTTTTTGGTATGTGTTGGTTGTCAATTTGGCTGGTCTTTTCTTCTCCCCCACTTCCCTTAAGCTAGAAATGTGAAATACAAGGTAAAGTGACAGCATTTTATTCTTTGGTTACTAAGCTTATCTATCAGATTTGACACTGGAATGTTTGTTTTTCCATAACAACCCTCTGCTCTGGTATTTTATTAGTAGTACAATTTTAGTTAGCTTAGGAATAAATTACTGAAAATGTGTAATCTGCTAAAGCAGTGCTGTTCAATAGAAACATAATGCAAGTCATATGTATTTTTTATTTAACCCGCTAGATCCAAAATGTTAAATGTTCAACATGTAATCAATGTAAAATATTTTTATTCTTTTTTTTTATGGTCTTCAAACTCCAGTATATATTTTATACTTATAATACATTTCAATTTGGACTAGTCACATTTCAAGTGCTCAATAGCCATACATCGCTAGTGGCTACCTCACTGAACAGTGCAGCTGTAAAGTAACTACATCTAAATAGCATAACAGAAATACATATTTTTTTGCATCCCTTATTATTTTTCTAGTAGTATCCTAAAAAAGCCAAGAGTATTCATGTGCTGTATAGTTGAAATTACATAAAGTGTCTTTTATAACTCTACCACTGATAATATTGGTATGTGTGTTTCTGATTAATACACAAAACCAGAATTATATCACTTGATTCCTGAGTACTTACCAGATATTGTGTAGATATGCTTAAAAGTATTGTGATGATAAGCAGATAATGGCTAATGTAATGGATGTGGTATGTTCCTCAACAATTGTGGGCAAATCAAACTTGTCAAATAAGTAATAGTTCAAGTATACCAAGGAGCTTAGTTTTAAAAGAATCCTATGGCAATTCTTGATACTTTTTTTTTGAAATAAAATTGAGAACACCTTTTCAGATTCTTAGAATTTTTCTGAATAGGTGTGTGAATGTATATGAATCTCTCTTTTCATATGTGTTTAAAGTTGGTAAAGCTTTAAATTTCTTGGAAGAAAAAAGCTGAACATAAAGTACTGTTTTCTAAACATCTCTAGGATTCCATACATTTTAAATGCTCCGTATACAGGCAAATGTAAGGAGAGGTTCCTTCCACAAGTACTTTAAAAATATATAGTTAAGAATTATAAAACCATAAATTACAGTTGATTTGAATCGATTCAGATATTTTAAAGTGTAAAATGATCAAGGTGATTCATATAAAATACTGCTTCTGTACCTATTTTATAAAAAGTAGAGACCTTCTTATCTGTAATTGACCTTGCTCAGGTATGGTTTAGAGAGAAAATCATACGTTCATGAAACCTCTGAATATTTCACATATTCTAAATTTTGAGGGAAATGAGCTAATTGTTACATAATCTAACTTTTATGTAGATATTGTCTGATGCCTGTTGTATCCTTAGTCACTTAAATTTTTATTGACTTCACTTTGTGACTTTTACATTTAAAGTGTTGGCACAAAATGTTAAACTGTTCTTTAAACAATACCTCTAGTTTCTTGGAGATGATAAATCCATCCATTGATTTCCTAATTTTATTATGTACACAGTCAATTGTAATCCAAGATTACAGCAAACAAGATGTTAATTTCTAGCCATAATCTATGTACATTTCAATTACAGAGCATGATTGTTATAGAAGCACAGAATAAAAAGGAATAACATTTGAGCTATCCTCACAGGAGCTGTCAATAAAAGATGTAATAGGGGATTTAGGAATCTGGAAACGGCCAACTAATTTATGTGAATCTATTTTATTTCAGCTAGAAAGACCAAGCTTTTTTTCGTCTGCACTGCATATTGCAGAGCACAGGCTGTCTATAGAAAACCAGGCGGCTGCATATGGATAGTCCCTTGATATCATTCACTTGCTGTGTAATCTTATTATGCAAAGTTCTAATCTTCACCTAGAATGAATGCCTCTGGGTCAGAATATAGTCATATCAGGGTTTTTGAGGTCATGTTTTGTGATCCTTAGCTTATTCTTCTAAGTAGGGCTGGGATTTAAAGGGTATTCCCCAGACACCAGCAGATAGACAGCAGAACCTGCTGCCTTTTTGGAAGACAAGACCAACATGAGGTCCCTGGTAGGATTAAACTTGATTTGTAGCTGTAGGATTTTTTAACAGATGTATTATTGGACAGGGAATAGGGGGCCACCAGCACAGCAAAATTGAATCACGACTGGCATTCTCAGGGAGTTTGCTGCCTGCTAAAACAGCAGCTGCATGTGGATTTGACTTCTTTCAGGTGAAGCGACTTCCAGTCATTTGGAAAGGATGGGATGAAAAGGAACCTTGGTGATAATTTTGATGTCTGCAAGATTTAGTACCAGTGTAATGGGATTATCGGTAACACCTTCACTGCAGAAAAAGCCACCTGGCGCTATAACTGGCAGCAACTGAGAACTAATCCTTTCCCATCCCTTGGATGTCATTCATGAAGCTCAAAGCGATTTCTATCCTGCTAACTGTGATTAATTTTTATAAACAACAACAACAAATCAGGTGATCAAGGCAAAAAATATGCTGTTTTATTATTTAAAATATGTAGCCTTATTATAAGCTATATGACTCATAAATTATGTAAGACATATATAAACTATAAACTATGTACGACTTGAAATTTATTAAAATGTTGAAATAAAAAAGTTGATTAATCACGTCTTTTATACTTTTTCCATTTCAGTGACATAATGTATTAGCTATTGGTTAAGATTTATACTTGAAATTAAGTACTAGTTTAAATACTTTAGTGTTCTTTTAGATATAAGGCCATTATCAATAAATTAATGAAAATGTCTATAGATATAAGGAATTGGAATAATTTGTTTTGTCATATGTTTTACCTGTTCTGTGACTGCTTTAATTCCTGCTGATTAAATGGTTTTAGTGAATAAAATGTTTAATGGTATAAAAATATATAGACACATAGTCTAATAATTAAGTTAATGCTGGCTCAAATTGCTGATGAAAAGGTTTCTTTGTGAAAGTGTAAGATCTTATGTAAAAGTCTTTAAATAGTTAATGTTAGTATTGAGTGACTATTTTTTTAGTTCAGAAATTCTTAGTCAAAGTTTTCCTTTAGCAGATAGGGGTTTAGTCAAGTGCTCTAAAATCATGTATTAGTTAATTGAGGTGTTTTTTAAAAGCATTTTATTTCAACCAAAAACTTTATCAAGTACTTTGTTTAGAGGTTTTAATTTTAATATTCTTCTCTTACATGGTCCATAATAAACTGAGAGAAAATGAAGTGAAATTATCCCATCAGTCACCCAAACAGTACGCAACATAACTGCCAAGACTAGAAAAGATAATTAGTGTTGTCAGTGTTATGATCCTAGAGTACTTACTTTTAAATATTTATTCATAGAACTTGATTTTTATCTTATTGTGTTTTTTGATTTAGTAGTTTTGTATTTGAAAAAGTAGATTATAAAACCGTAATTTAATGTTTTTAAATTTAAGAATCTTAGGTGACTAAAATATTTTTTGAAATTATAAGAATTGAAATATAATCATCCATTATACACAATGTGCTGATTTACTTATAGCCTCTGTTTACATATAGTACATTTTACTCTTCTCCATATGAAGTCTTTATTAAAAAATCAATAGTGAATATAATAAATTGATCGTTGGTCAAACCTACCTAGCAAACTTGTCGTTCTTATTGAATTTTGTTTTAACTAGTTCCAAGCTGTTGTATTCCAAAATGTGTTTCTTAATTTGTTGCCACATTTGTAATGAATGAATGAGAAAGCTTAACAATATTTCTGCTGAACTGAATTATATTAGTTTATAAAGGACTTCTTTAGCCTTCCTTTTGTGTTTTTACTATTTGAAAAGCTGTTTATTTAAAATTCTCTTACACTGAAAAGATCTATTCATGAAACAAGTGGACTAAGATCTTTTTCTCACCCTTATAATTACTTGTATTTTAAATATACAATATTTGGTTTATGTGTAATTTCAAATTATTTTGTCAGGTAGTGTATTTTCTGAGGGTAACTTTCTGTCAAAGCTAATAGTATTATATAATTATTTCAAAAAAGTAGCTTTCCTTTCAAAACAAAATTTGTCTCAAAGCTTTTATTAAACATAGTCACTGTTTACTTTTCTGCTTTATATTCAGCTGTTTACTGAGTGGCAGTTGAGAGTGTTTTTTCTTCCCTGTCCTAGGCATTACTCTTGTTTGATTAGAGGTGCTTATTTTCCTTTGGAAAGTCCCAAATAAACTAATCTTAATTAAATTCATTGTTAATATATAAGGTCTTCTGAATGATATACATTCTTTTCAGGTAGGTATAGGTTACTCAGATTTAGTACTTTACTGATAATAAAGAAATTTGACTCATCTACAACTAATTTATTGCACAGGTGACTTACAATGTCAGTAAGAGTTAAGGAAGTTATTTTTGTAGATAAGAAAAAGGGATACAGGGTGAGAGAAATGAAGAAAAAATTTAAAAAGTCAGTTGTAACAAAAAAGCGGGATGGGAAGCATAGGGCTTTTTAATTATTTAACGATGATGAACTTTTTCTTTTTTTTTTTTTTTTTTTTTTTGGTAATTTATGAGCCTTAGCATTTCCTCTAAAGGGCCGTGCAGGAAACTGTAGACTGGCACAGTGACAGCTAGCCTATGACGATGCTAAATGCTATTTCTTCCATTTGCATGAATATCCTTCAACTATTGCTTGTACCGCTTGTATATTGTTCTGAAATAGATGGGTTATATAGCCGTTGGGGAATTGCTGGTTGGATGAATGAGATGGTTTTGGTATTTCACTGTTTGGAAACTGGCACTTGATTGTATTAAAAGTGTCAGTGCTTTATAAACGTAAACATATGCTTTATAAACATAAAATGAGTTTTGATTTTGTATATCTGTAAAAAGTGAACTTCAGAAAATAATACTGGATTTTTAAAAACCATGAAAATATTAGCATTATAAAATTTATCTGATGATGAAAATTTATGGAATTATCCCAAACTTAGCATTTAGTTTAAAAATAATGAATGGCTAAATTTTGTCAAGTTTCTGAAAATGCTGAGTATGTCTCAGTGGTCTCAAATGACAGCACAAAGTCCTTTACTAGGTTTCCTTTGTGAGAACTTATTTAAACTACAGAGTTTTGCAGTCTTGCTCTCATAGATTCTCATATATTAGCTCTTTGATGGGAGCCTGGAAATTTGGATTTTAAATTAGGTTCTTGGGTTATTTTGATGCTACAGTCAGATTTAAAGCAGTATTCATTGCTTTAAACCTTAAAGTGATGACAATTATTTTCTCTGAGAATGAATCAAAATAAATAGGTTTAACTAAAATCTTCACTGATTATGGGGATAAGAGCTCCTTGAATTTGAATTTCTAGAAAATAAAAAATACCCTCTGTACAAGTCTTACAGTAGATTTAACATTATAGATTTGAACAATTCATGAGCAGCCTTGAAGGTGATTTTGAAATGGCAGGAATTTGAATTACTTTGATGGAGAGGCTGCTGTGTGAGAGTAAATTATTTAGCTATCGAACAGAGTACACCACTCAGCATCCATGTCTTAATGAGTCTTTGTTGTTCTCTCCTTGTCACAATAACTTCCATTCAGGATCTGAAATGGACATCTCTCTTTCAGTTGCTTTATATATATCACTATATGGGAAAATATATTTTGTGTAGGTATTCTTGAATATTAGAAATCATAGAGGTCTCAGGAATGTCATTATGTCTGCTGTTTTTTCTTATTCAAATGAAGGTAAATGTAGCAAAACTGTGATGTTGGGGTTTGTTTTCTGCCTCACATCTACTCTCTCCTCACCTTTTCTTAATATGAATGCTTCTTTAAATGCTAATATATTCACTAACTGTCCCATTTATCAAAACGAAAAAGTATGTGATATTAATCACTTCTTTGGTTACTTATACTTTAAAGTGAATGAATTTCTGTAAATTGATAGTCTCAATTAACACTGACACTGTACATTTTTCCCCCTATTTCTGAAACAAAACATTCTCTTTTCAAAGGAATTCCAGACCCAAACAATCAGGTGGTTGTTTTCTTTGTGACTTTGGGTATTCTGAAATCACTATAAAGCTACTTCAATAGTTCGATTCTAAGTCAAGATCTTAGACTTGTACCCCTATTCCCAGAAACTTCTAAGGATGGAGGAATGTCTACTTTCTTTTTGGCTTTTAAAGTTCACTCTGTTCCATCTTTTTAGCTAGTTTTAACAAACCTCTCTTCTATACCTATTGCGTAGTTTCTAACAAATTTCTTTCATTTTAATTTAGAGGCAGTGTAGCATGATGGTAGACTTTAGAACCCAACCTCATTTTGAATTCTGACTCTGCTGCATATCAGCTGGGTGATTTTGAATAGTTCCTTAACCTTTCTGTCCCTCAGTTTCTTTATCTGTAAAATGAGATGCTTAAGTTCTCATAGAATTATTGTAAGAATTAAATGAATCGATATATGTAATGAGAACAGTGTTTGGCACATGGCAAGAGCTACTATTTAACAGTATTTGCTATTATTGTTGCTGTATTTTGGTTGATAGTTAATGATTTTTTAAAATGTGTGTTGAAGGAAGCCATTATTACTTACATCTCACATAGTTTTTTCTTACTTTATGTTTTAGGAAAAAAATTTTTAAATCTGTAATGTAAATACCTTTTGAAAGTGGATAATAGCCTTGCTCCCTTATATCAGTGTTACATAGAGTTTACTGTATTTTAAACAGTCTCTCAAAGAGTTTCTTAAAAAGCCTTTTCTGTGGAGGATTATTGTACACTTATTTTCTTGTATTATGTGACACAATCACAATTTTTAATTTTCATTTCTTTTTTTGTGACTCTTCTATTTATGATCTGATAGAGTACTTAGGTTCACCATTGAAAGAATTGATTCTCTGCACTAATGACTAAGTTTTTTAAAAAATGCAGATGTGATAGGGAATAGAAAGTAACAAATTATGTTTGCTAGGTAGAGTAAGAATTCTATATGCCAAAGCTTTCCAACTTTTTTCGCAGTACACATGGAATATGGTAAGTTACATGGCACACAGCAGTACATGACTAGATGAGTAAGGCTGCTCAAGGATGGAAGTGGCTGTTGGCCACCCTGAGAGGTTAGAGCGATGGTTCTCGAATGTTATTTTGCTTCAGAATCACCTGAAGAACTTGTTAAAGCAGATTGCTGGGCAATACTCCCAAAATTTCTGATTACATAAATCTTGAGTTTGGCCCAAGAATTTGTACTTCAAGCAAGTTGCCTGATAATGCCCTGATCTAGGACCACACTTTGATGACTAATGGTTTAGTGTGTCAGTATTCTGATGTGATAGGTAGAATAGTATCACCCCTCACTCCAAAGTATTCATATCCTAATTCCCAGAAAGTGTGGTTATGTTACCTTACATGGCAAGAAGGACTTTGCAGATGTAATTAATTAAATTAAGTAACTTGGGTGAGGAGATTATCATGTATTATCTGGGTGGGCTCAATATGATCACAGGGGTCCTTAAAAGTGAAAGATGGCAGAGGAAAACCAGAGAGTCAGAGGGAGATGTGACCATGGAAGAATGGTACTAACTTCATGAGAATTTGTTATAGCAGGAATGTAGTACTAATACATCTGTAACCAGTTCTCATTTTACCAGCTTGATTTATGCTGAGAGTTCCCAATCTCTGCTATTGACTTCAGATCCTGAGACTGAGAAAATAAAAACCTGAAGCAAGAGCTCCCTCATTTTTCTGTCATCAAACTGACAAAACTACCAGTATCTGAACCCAGCTTATTTTTCTTCTTACTAAGTTGGAGAAGGTATCCCAACTTCTGTCAAAAGTGAATCTGTCTACTTTTGTTTGATCCCTCCTATCATCTTGGTTATTTGGTTGATACACAGCACACATACACATACATGTGCCTATCATGTGATGTATTTCTGCACATATATACATGTGTAACCACTGCTCAGGCTCAATCTCAAACTTACGCCACTTTTCTGAACTCAGTCATCATAGACTAGTTTTGCTTGTATTTCATAAAGTGAAGAATATAAATGGAATCATACAGTGTGTACCCTTTTGTGTTTGTTTTTTTCCACTAACATCTTTTTTCACTAACATTATGTCTGTGAGATTCATTCATGTTGTTGTGTATGGCAATATTTTTTTCCTTTTCCATGGTATATAGTGTCCATTGTATGAATGTACCACAATTTATCCATTCTCCTGATAGTTGACATTTGGGTTGTTTATAGTATTGTGATATTATGAATAAAGCTGCTATGAATATTCTTGTATGTGTCTTTGTTGAACATAAGCATCTCTTTCTGTGGTGCATGTCTAGGAATAGTATTGCCATATCACAGGGTATGTACTAACTTTAGTAGATGCTGTCAAACAGTCTTCCAAAATATTTGTGTAAGTTTATCATTTTACCAGCAGTGGTTGAGAGTTCTAGTTGCTCCACATCTTTTTCAGCTCTTTGTGTTGTCTTTCTAATTTTAGCCACTTTGGTAATTTGTCTACATTTGCTCCCAATATAATACTGTCTTAGTTACTGTAACCTTATTATGAATCTTGATATCTGAAGTAAGTCCCTCCAGCTTTGTTCTCCTTAATATTTGCCTTGGCTATTCTAGATCTGTTGTATTTCAATAAACATTTTACAATGAACTTGCCATTTTCTACTAAAAAAATTCCACCGGAATTGCATTTAATCTACAGACCAGTTTGAGGTAGAACTAATAACACTGGACATTCTTCCAATCTACAGGCAGAGTATATCTTTTCATTGTTTAGGTCTTCACTTTCTCTCAGCATTGTGAAGGTCTTAAACGTTTCTTTTGATTTTTGTCTTAAGCTTTTTGGTGCTGTATTTTAAAGTTTCATTTTCTAATTGGTTTTTGCTAGTATATAGAAATTTAATTAATTTACCTGCTGATCTTCTATCAAGACACCCTGCTAACTCACACAGTTACTCTTTTTCTATATAGAGAAATCTCATTTGTTAATAATGACCTTTTAACATCTTCCTTTCCAGTTTTTGTATCCTTTTAGTGAATTGGTTAGGACCAACAATGGCATGTCATTATGTTACCAGTAATATGTTAAAATTTTGTTGTTGTTGTTATTTACTTGTTGTTTGTTTTTTATTGTCAATAATCCTTATAAGTTAAGGAAGCTCCCTTCTATTCTTAGGTTCATCAGAAAATGTGCTGAATGTTATCAGATGCTTTTACTGCATCAGTTGAGGTGATTATGTAATTTTCTTTTTTTCTATTAGTTCTGTGAATTACACTGATTGATTTCAAAATGATATGCCAACAGTACATTCTTGGAATAAATCCCACTTGCTCATGATCCTTTTTACATATCGTTTAATTCAATTTGCTGATGTTGATGAGAGACTTCTTTTCCTGTTATGCCCTTGTCAAGTTTTAGTATAAAGGTTATACTGGCTGCATAAAACCAGATGGGAAGTATTCCTTCATTTCTATCTAATTACAGAGTTTATGGTTAATGTTATTTCTTCCTTAAATGTTTGGAAGTATTTATCAGTGAAGTCATCTGGGCCCGGAATCTTTTTTGTGGGAATATTTTTCATCACAGACTAAATTTCTGGTATATATACAGGACTATTCAGGTTTTTAATTTCTCTGTCAGTCTTGGTAAGTTGTATCAATTTAATTTAAAATATCAGCATTTATTAAATAAAATGTTTTATAATGTACTTTTATTATCTTTTAATGTTTGTTAGATCTCTAGTGTTGCTCCTTTTTTAATCATGATACTGATAATTTGGGAGTCTCTGTTTTTTTCTTGATTAGACTTGCTAGTGTTTATCAGTTTTGATAATTTTATTAAACAATAAGCTTTTGGTTTTATTGATTTTTGCTGTTCTATTTTTGCTTTTTATATCATTAATTTGTTTTACTATTTTTTTCCTCTCTATGTTTTGGTTTTAATTTGTGCCTCTTTTTCTATCTTCTTGAGATAAAAGCCTAGGTAATTAATTTTCATCCTTCTTTTCTATTTTATGCACTTAAAGTTATGCATTTTCTTATTCTCATTGCATTAGGTACCTCTCATAAGTATTGTTGTGTCATATTTTCATTATTGTTTAGTAAAGATGGGAATTTTTAAATATGTATTTTCCTTAATTCCCAAACATTTGCAAATGTTTGTTTATCTTTTTGTTATTGATTTCTAGTTTAACTCTTCTGTTAAGTATTTTGGAGAATATACTCTGCATGGTTTTTCAGTCCTTTCAATTTTAAAAATGCTTCTATTCTTATGAAATTTTTTCCTTTTTGTCTCTAGTAGTATTTACCTTACTTTTAAACCCTATTTGGTCTTATATTGATATAAATAAATTGGGAGTTTGAGATTTGCAGATACTAACTACTATATATAAAATAGATAAACAACAAATTTATACCAAATGTTAATCATTTTTATTTTCAACTCTTCATATGTTAGTATCAATATCTGAATCATCTGTTTCTATTGTGTACTTTTTTCTCTTGGCTATCAGTAAATTTATTTTGTTTTATAACATACTTTGAATACAATCACTTGGTCCTATTTTATATTATGCTTATAATCTTTTATTGAATTAAGTTTAAAATGATACTAGCCCGATTTTATGGGCAGAGAATTGAATAGCCATGTCTTCAGGGAAGATATATAAGTGGCCAGTAACCACATGAAGAAGCTGCTCAGTATCATTGATTATTAGGGAAATGCAAATCAAAGCCACAGTGAGTTATCACTTTACACTCACTAGATGGCCATAATCAAAACATGGACAAGAACAAGGTTATTGGCAAGGATATAAGGTCATTGGACCCTAATACATTGTTTGTGAAAATATAAAATGGTATAGCCACTTTGGAAAACATTTTGCAGTTCCTCAAAAAGTTAAACAGCATTTTCATGTGACCCAGCAATTCTACTCCTAGATATATACCCAAGAGATTTGAAAACATATGTCCACACAAAACCTATACCTGAATGTTCATAGCAGCATTCTTCATAATCACCAAAAAGTGAAAACAACCCAGATGCCCATCAACTGATGAATAGATTTTTAAAAAATGATAGGCCTATACATTGCAATATTATTCAGCCATAAAAAGGAGTGGTGTGCTGATACATGCTACACCATGTATGCACCTTGGAAACATTAGGCTTGGTAAAAGAAGCCAATCTAAAAACACCACATATTGTATGATTCCATTTATAAGAAATGTCTGGAATTAGCATATAGAGACATGGTTGCCAGGAGCTAGAAGGAAGGAGGCAATAGAGGGTGACTGCTAATGCATATGGGGTTTCTTTTTGAGATGATGAAAATGTTCTGGAGTTAACTAATGGTGATGGATATGCTAAAACCCTCTGGATGTACTAACAACCACTGAATTGTGTCATTTAAAAGACTGAATTATACAATATGTGAATTTTATCTCAATTTTTTAAAAAGGCATTCTCCAAGGTTATAGAAAATATTGTAGGAGTTCTAAATAATGTTGCATTTGTCCTATGAAAACTAGTGTTTTTATTTCGTTTTGTTTTTCCTCAGTCAAGTAGATAGTGTCTGAGCAACTTACTTTAATCCTGTCAAGGGTTGGTCAGATTCTTTGTTAAGGCTGATCAGTTTCAGTTTTTGCCTTTTCTCCCTGTGGTAGCCCTATTGTAGTCACAACCAACACGGCTAGCCTTGGAGGGTCTTGAAGTCCAATCCCTGTCCCCCTCACTTTGTATGGTGTTCTGTGGTTGCTAACATCTCTGCTTAGGTTTCTTGCTTTTTTATCTGCGCTTTCTGCTGGGACTGTCAGAGTCTCACTCTGCTCAGGTAGCAATTTAGCAGTTGGCCAGCACTTCACCACGAGATTGCACGCAGACTTGTAGTTCCTTCCTATCTACAGTTTGACTGCCACATGCCATCTACTTTGACAGCTGCAAATTCCAACCTCTGTCCTGGACATGTGAGACTGCCACTTTCTGCTGAGATTCTTATTTTCCTGTACTGTGAATTGACCAGTATTCTTGGAGAAAAGGCAAAGTGAATGTGGAGCTCACCTTATGTTCTTCCTTGTCTCATAGATCCTTGACCCTCAGATCCTGCCTATATTGCTGCCTACTGCTTTTAAACAGCCATTTTGCTTATTTTATCCAGATTTTGTTATTGTTGTATTGTTTTAACCAAGAAGGTTAATCTAGTGTAAGCTACTCTGTCAAAACTGGCATTGAAGTCTTCCTCTTGCCTTCTTTACCTCAGTGTTCAGTCATCTCTCTATTTCCCTCTCCTCTTCCCCTCTCTTACCTGTAGTCTTTCCTCATCTTTAGCCTCTCTCCCTATGGGATTGTTACCATTGGAGCTCAAACGTGACTGTGTTTCTGTGTTTTTTTAAAAAAAAAAATGCTAAATACCACATTCCTCCTATTACTTTATGACAGTGGTTCTCAACTGAGGGCAATTTTACATCCTTGGGGACATTTGTCAATGTCTGAGACATTTGAGTTAGTCACAACTAGGGAAGGAGTCCTGTTGGCATCTGGAGGCTAGGGATGCTACTGAAATCCTACAGTGGAAAAGATAGCTACTTAAAATGCAGAACTGTCTGGCCCCAAATGTCAATACTGTTAAGGCTAAAAAACTTGTCTACTGTTTAGCTTGCCTTCGTGGCCAAACTTTTGCAAAGAATTGACTGTACGTGTTGTCTCCATTTCCACATCTCTCTTTTATACTTTCATCAATGCTTTCATTTTTTTCTTTTTAGATAATAAAATACTCAGGTGTTTTTCAAGTAAAATAGTGCTACAAAGCTTGTAAAGAAAACAGCAGTTTTCTCCCAGGACCCTTTGTATTTAATTGTTTAGTTTTGGCTGGTTAGATATAAATGGAACAAAGGTGTTTTTTTCTTGGATAAAAAGACAAAAAAAATTAGTCAGGAATAAACTTGATACTTCTTCTTTCTCTGTCTACACCTGTCTACCTATCTATGTTAGAAAATAAATCCCTTGCTTAAGCTATTTTTATTCTAGTTTTCTCTTATTTGCAGTAGAATATAATTCACGCTAAGATAGGAATTATTTTTCCGAGACTTTTCATGTATGAAATTTCCTTTGAATTCTAGAGCTCTAGTCTCATACATGTCCAATTGAGTGTCTCACAAATATTTTAATTTTAACATGAACAAAATGGGACCTTTCATTTTCTAGCCCAAATGTGAGTATGAATAGAACCATGTGGATAGAATTCCATGTACCCAGTTTCTCAGTCCAGAAACCTGAGGGTCATCCTATCCCTTGCTATTTATTCTGCTTCTGAATTTTGTCAAATCTGTCCATTTTTGTCCCTTTCTATTGCCACTATTATAGTTGGTCCAGCCTAATTGCCCTAGCATTTCTATTCCTGCCCCCATTCTAGTCCTTTCTCTGCATAGTAGTGAGAGTGATCTTAAGTTGTAAATCGGATCGTGTTACTCTCCTGCTTAAGATCCTTCAGTGGCTTCCCATTACTCTTAGAACAAAATGCAAAATTCTACAAGACTTGAATAACCTTGCCTATCTCTCTAGTCTCATTTTATGTCCTTCAGACAGTGCTCCAGCCTTCTTTTACTTCCTTAAGCACATGCATGGTGTTTTGTCTGCCCATAATGTTCTTTCCACTGTTACCATATTTACTTTATCTTTCAGAACCCAACTTCAATGGTATTTCCTCGGAGAAATCTTTTCTGATTCATCCTAAAGTGATATGTTCCACCCATCATTCCTTATCACTTTAGTGTATTTTTTCTTTATGGAAATCATTGAATATACTTAAATGTTTATTTGTCTACTGTGTGTGTGTGTGACATCTGCCCCAGTAAACTTTAAACTCTGTCATGCTCACTCTTATAGTTTCAGGGCTGAATCCAGTATCTGGCATTTAGTAGAAGCTCAATAAATATTCGTTGAATGATTGAATGATTGAATGACTATGAGGATACCTGTTTTCCCCCCAAGTGTTTCTTTTTAAAAATTCTATAATCAAGTTGAAAAAATAGTATTATGCCCATTCATATACACTCCATCTGGAGTTACAGTGAACATTTTGCCACATTAGCTTTGTCTATTCCTATATATATATATGAATATATGTACATATTTGTATATATATGTGTATATGTATATGTATGTGTATAAATTTCTCTGTCTACATCTGTCTACCTGTCTATATTATTAGTAGTAGAAGTAAACCATGTGAAGGAAAGTTGCAAACATGACGTTCATGTCTAAATCAGTGTTTTTCTCCTATGAACAAGATCTTTCTCCTGCATAGCCGTGATATTGTTAAGAAATCTAACATTGAAATGGTGATGTGTTTTGATTTGTGGGCCATGTTGCAGTCTCCCCAGTTATCCCCGTAGTATCTTTTATTGCTTTTTTTTCCTTTTGCTCCAGGGTGCAATTAAGGATTTCATATTGTATTTGGTTGTCATGTCCTTGTATTTTTTAATAAGTTAAAATAGTACTCTTGTTACTTTTTTCTTTCATTAAATTTATATATTTGTAAGTGTCCAAGTTGTAGAATGTCCACCATGGATATATGGAATGGATGTATCTGATTGTTCATAATTAGGTTTAGGTTGCACATTGTTGGCACACATAGTACACAGATGATGATGTACTTGTCATTGCATCATGTCAGCAAGCTACATTGTATCAGTTTGTACCATTATTTATGCAGCTAAATTTCATCACTTGGTTAAGATAATATTTACCAGATCTCTCCATGTAAAGGTATTTTGTTCTCTTTGTAAAGAATAAATTATTCACTTTAATACTTTGCACATATACTGTGTACCGACAACCTTTCGCCCAGTAATTTTTAACGTCTATCAGTGGCCCTTGCTTGAATCAATTATTACATTGGTGGTAATGTTATTATTCCCTCTATATTTATTAGCTGTCATTTTTTAATAAAGAACTTTCTCTGTCCCCAGCACATTCTTCTTTTTAAAAAAACATTATTATTATCTCAATAGATTTTATTTTTAATCTAATGTATTATTTATTACTATTATTACTTTTTTTAAAATCCCACATTCAGCCAGTGGGAGAACCCTCAAAATGGTTCCAATGTCTCCATTATACTTTGAACACATACAAGCTTTGTGGTACAGCAAGACTGTTTAGCCCTAAATTATTTTTCTTAGTAGGGAATGGTATTTGGAAACGAAAAATTTGAGGGCTAAGTGTGCATATTACTACTGTAGTATCATTGCTTCTTTTAGTGGTCTTTTCAGTGGTCTTTTCAGAGCTAGGATGATATTTTATATAGGCAGACAGGCAGATAGACCAACCTGCACATATTTACTTGAATGAATTTGTTTTGATCCCTCCAACTCATTTTTACCCTCCCATTCTATATCTCTAGCTTCTTTTTCTCACACTGAGAATCCTGGTATCAACAATTTAATATATTTACTCATTTGTACTACTCAAAATACACATAAAGTGCTACAACCAATAACAAAACTGCTAAGAAAAGTTTAAGATTCATTTGCAAAATATTTTTGTCCTTAAAATTATCTTGTGTTTAAAAATACTTGAAATAATTTTGTTTTTTTGGTATATGGTAGTATTACACATATTGGCTCATTTTCCTTGTTTATTTTCAATTTTAGTATTTTCTTTTTATAGTTTTTGTTTACTTCTATTTTTGAATATGTAAAACACTTGGCTCAGAACAATATACAGAGGTATGCTCAGATGTCTCATTCCTATCCCTATTCTTTCCACACTGTTCCCACCCATTCCCCTTATTAATGTAATAATTTTCATTATTTTTCTGGTTTATTTTTCCTTCTTATCTCTGGAAAAATACCCCTTTTCCTTCTTTCAGAAATAGTCACTTGCTATATATACTCTTTTGTACTTTTTTTTTTTTCAAACAAAGCAGTTTATCCTGGAAATCATTTCATATCAGCTCATAGAACTCTTCCTCAATTTTTTCAGGTGTATAGAACTCCTCTGTGTGGATGTACCATAATTTAGGTCAACTTGTTTCCTTTGCATTTTGCTTGTTTCTAATTTTGCTATTTTAGATAATGCTAATATAAAGACTCTTGTATGCACAGTGTTTGAATCTTGGAGCTATATTTTGGGGGTGAATTTCTAAAAGTGGGATGGTTAGGTCAGGGAATAAAATATATAGTCAGTTCTGATAGCCAGATTACCCTCCTTAGGAGTTGTACTATTTTTACACACCCATCAGCAATTTTACAAGATACCTATTTATGAGAATTTCTTTATTAACATCAAATATTGTAAACTTATACATGGTAAGAGTTGTTCTTTTTGTAAGTTCTGTATTGTATCATCAGGGTCCCTATGGAAGATAGCTGACACACTGAAATTAGGATAATTCAAGGAAGGTTTATTTACAAAAACTAATCACAAAATTATGTGCAGGACATAGGGATTCACCAGGAATAAACAGGAACCAGCCTCAGTGGAGCTGTTGTCACTTCTAGGCCTGAAGGGACCAAGGGAGGAAGAGGTTACAGGAATCTATAGGAAGAAAGATTTCTGTATAGCAGACTGCTTTGGTGATTCAGTGACCTTTGGTCCAAAGAGAAAGCCAGCTTGAGCTTCCTCTATAGGGAAGGAGCTAGGAAAACACATAACCCTTCCTTCCTCTGACTTCTTGCTGGCATTCAGGCAAAGGGTATGAGAGTGCTTGGATGTAGTTCATATAGGCCAGTTTTCAAGTACAGAGATCAGTATGAAGAAAGGTGGAGAGTGAATCTGGAGGTGCAGACAAGATATCTGGCACATGTATGCACATGTAGAGTCATGAACCCTTTGAAATCACTGTAAACCAGAGGTTGGAAACCTCTGTCTAAATTCCTGTTGCTAGTAGAGCTACTGAGTGCTAGCAGTGTGTCTTATATGAATGTTACTTTCTACTCTGAGATTTCTCTTTAGAAAAATCCATCAGCTCTTATTATCAATTTCAGTATTTCTCAACAGTGCTCCTCATTGCACTTTTAACATATAAAGCCAAGTAGTCCTGATCCTCTGATTCCTCTGTAAAGAGCTCCATAGCTCTCTTTTTATCTGAAGAGACTAAGATCCAAAATAATCTTATACACTTCAGACTCTATTCCGTTGCTGGTATCTTTAGAGAAGAAACAGCATCTCTTCTTTCTTCTGATCACTCATCTCATTTATTGTTTTATGAGACAGTTTCATCACAAACATTGTATTTGGAGTTGGGCATTGTCTGAGTAATAAAAAATGGCTCTGTGGCCCCAATTACTTCTGAATGGGAATTAATTACAAGGCTTCTCAGTGAAACAGAACCGTTGTACAGTTATAGCATCTTTGTATTTTTGAGTATTATTTTAGCCAAATGGATTCTATTGCATAATACAAATTAAATTTTGGTAGATTGCTAATAATTTACCCTCTAACTTCACCTTGTATCTGTATTGACAGTATCTTCTTGTTAAGTGCCATGTTTCTTCTTGTTTCATAATATATCCCCTCACTGAAATCAGATAAGCTTCTTTTTATTTTAGTTTTAAAATGTAACATTTCACACCTTTTCAAGATTTATTCTCATAGATCACATTTTAAGAGCTAAGCTTTAGGACTCACTTCTACTTTTTCCTCTAATTTTATGTTTGGAGCAAAGTAGTATTTACACAACCTGGTTAACTTTATACATAATATTTATTCTATTGTTTTCTTACTCTTTTTAAGAATCTTTTTGAAAAATAGGACTTCAGTAATGAAGTGTTTTTAAATATTACTTTTAATTAATGTATTGAATTCTAAAAATCAATAGTTTTTAAAGTGTACCAGTTATAAGTGTAAGCCCGATTCCAAAGAGGGGAAGAGTTATTTTTCATATGACCTGCAAAATTTAATGAGAGCACTTTTTAACAAGTTGCTGACAGTTTCTTCAGTGAGAGTGGCATTAACATGTCTCTTCATTAACCAGAAATCTCAGTGGTCTTCTGATCATCATTTCGAACCTTGTGATCATTTTATCATACTAAAGATGTGGAAGATATAGGAGATCTGGGTTCAGTATTTATTTGTTAATTCAGTCAAACAAGCCTTCTTTGATAGGCCCTGAGGATTCAAAGATGAATACTGCACAGTTGCTGCCCACGGCTGTATAAGCTAATATAGTATGTAATAAGGGAAAAGATGTAAACAGTGTAGTGTGGTAAGTATTATAATCAGTGTATGCTTAAGGTAGGTGAGTGATACAAAGCATAAATAACATTTCTTGGGATGGTGCCAGGGAAGACTTGTTAGGGGAGAAGACATAGTAAATGTTTAATAGGTGAATGAACACTAATAAGTGATAAAAGATATAGTCTTATGCTGTAGGCTCTTAAATTCTATTATTTTATTTAAAGATATATTAGCGAGAAACTTAGACACTTGAAAATGCAACTGACGTTATGAGTACACTCTGATTGCCAAGCGAATATATAGTAACTAGGATTTGTTGAAATTCTCTGCTTCACAGACTTCACATCTGAGCACAAAAATCCTAACTCTCTGAGAGAGGTACTGATATTAAGGCCATTTTACAGATAAAGACACTGAGACTTACAGAGGTAAAATAACCTCCTGAAGGTCACACAGCTGCAGTGTAGCAGAGCTAGGATACCTGCTCAGACAATCAGCTTTAGAAACAGTGTTCTTAATTATTAAAAAATGAACATTAAGAACCGTAGAAACCCAGAGGAGAAGGAAAGTTTTGCCTATTGAAAGCACTTGGAGAAGAGTTACAAATTGAATAGATGATAGTAAAATGAAGAATATATTAGGCATGAGTGTTGGCATAAATAAGTGTTCACTGGGCAAAGTTTACTCTAAACTAGAGCAATATGATTGAGTAGTCAGTTCATGTAGGTGCATCAGGGAAGATCAGATTAGAAGCTGAGGACGGGATGGGAGCCATCTGTCAAGAATCCTGAAAATTAGTCTAAATAATCTGTACTTGATCTAATAGAAAGCCATTGAGGTTGTGGGAAGAAGGGAGTAATATGGGAGTCAATGTAATGCAATGGTTACGTTCTGTGAGATACTATTATTTACATTTTATTAAGGCCCAGATAGGTTAAGTAATTCATTGAAGATCACACAAATTAATAAGAGAAGCAGGTTAGAACTTGCATTTTCATACAGCTATTCTAGTGCTTTCTACTTTATACCATGTTACGTTGTGGCAAGAACTGATGCAGTACAGCAGGCAGCAGTATGAAAAACTATTATTAGTACTTGAAAGAGTTAGTATCTTTTCTTAGGTATATCTTTTCTTGGCCTTCTGACCAAGAAATAACCAAGGCATGAAAAAAGGCAGACAAGTTCAGAATGTACTAGTTATCTAACTAATATACAAACCCAGTGATATTTGAATATAATATCTGTTTAGTAAGTCAAAATATTAAGTGGCTATAATTTACCATTCAAAATACCTTGAGCAGAAATGAAAATAAGCTCTTGCTTTTCTGCACCAAACTGTGTTAGGCATTTAGTACACTCTGGGTGATAAGTATTTTATAGTAGAACTATTTCTTAAAGTGTTTTCAAATAGTATTGATCATGAAACTTTTTGAAATTTACCATCAGGCCAATGGTAGCAGAGTGCACACAGAACTATGCTCCGTGGTGTTCTGGGGAAAACCTTTCGGCTTGTTGGCTATACTGTTCAGTATGGCTGTATAGCTCATTGTGCTTTTGAATACGTTGGTGGTGTTGTCATGGTAAGTTTTTACATTCAAGAAAATAATCATTTTAAACATATGTTTTTTGTTTTAAATTGAAGGACCAATGTGTTTTTCCCTTTATTATAATTGAAGTTATTAATGAATAAAGCAGGGCTGTTAAAATCTTTCTAAATTTTGCGATCTAAGAGAGTGTTTGAATTGGCGCTAATATAGGAACCATTACTTTAAATATAATCCTGTATTGTTTCTGTCAGGGACACAGAAGGCTCTATTAATCTAATAAAATAATTTTTACCATTTATTGAATGCTACTTATTGTGTTCCAGGATGGTTTTGATGTTTTACATTTATTAACTGATTTAATCTTTTCTGCTCTATGAGCTACTTACTAGAAATCCATTATACATATCAGGAAACAGAGGCCTAGAAAGCTCAAGTAACTTTCTCCAGGTCCCATCATTCTAAACAGACTTGAAATTTCAACACAGATTTCTCTGATTTTTAAAACTCCTACTCTTAACCTTCATTAAGAGTGTCAATAACTGTCATTAAAACAAATGATTGTTCTGCCTTAATGTCAACATTAAAATGTTGTCTGTCCCTCTGCCAATGCTTTTTCTTAATATTGCACCATAAATCTATCAGCCGTGGTGGTACTAACCTTTTGTCCTACAAATGAGAGAATAAATTGATTGTCCAGTAAGTGGTTTTGATGTTGGTGTTGCTATTTTCATCAGGTTTACCCTAACAGATTCGCAGTCATAACCTTAAGTTGAGCTGGATATATGCAAATAAATATATTTAACTGAAACTCCCCTCTTCTATTTTTTTAAATTTACATTGGTATTTCTAGTGGGCTACAGAGATAGCAAAAGACTTTCACTGTGGTCTTTTCTGCCTGAGTAGGAAGTTTTGTGTAAAAAGTTATTTACACGTAAGTGGACTAATTGGAGACTGCTGTATTTAGATTTTTTAAGTTGCAATGATCATTTTTACAGTTCTGAGATATATATGAAGATTGTTATTTAAGACCTACTAATATGGAAAGTCTTTAAAGTTCATCTCATTGGAAGAGAAGGAAAGGCATCAACTCATCGAGAATAGTATGATACCACTTGGTGAATTACCATCATGGGTACCGGGTGATATTTGACAACAGCAAGAAAATAAATAGATCATTTATTGAGTATCAACTTTATGCCAAGCACTGTTGACCTTGGTTATACAACTGGGAACATGAGAGACAAGGTCCCTGCCCTCATGGAGTTTAAATTTTATAAGATGGCCCAAATTTGGAAACACAGATAATGTTATTTTATTCATATATTATAATGTAATATTAATAAACCATTTAAAATATATTTTGCCTGTGTTTCCAGACTTGATGGCCAATCTGCAGAGTTCAGTTTATCTGGGAGCTGCCAGTTTACTATAAATCATTCTCCAAGCTTGAAGAACATTTGCTTGATTTTCTTTCTTTCCAGCCTGCTCAGATGATTTAGGTTATATTTTAAAAGGTTTTCAACTTAAATTACAAAATTACCTTTCTTTTCAGTGTTCTGGACCATCAATGGAGCCTACAATTCAAAATTCAGATATTGTCTTTGCAGAAAATCTTACTCGACATTTTTATGGTATCCAAAGGTAAATTTCTGTCATAGATATATTTAATTTATGGTGAAAACATACATATACATCATGTCTTTTCTGCAATTTCTTAACTTTTATCTTTAAAAACTCTTTTGTAAATAACCAAATTAATGACCAGCTAGATAAAAATTTGACTGAAATATTTTCTCTCAGTTTGAGAAATTTTAATAGTTTCTCTATAAACAACAGTCTCTTGGGTCATTGTGTCCCTTATATCATTGTAGATAGCAGTCCCTTTTATAATGTACATTTAGACCTTTACTTTTTTTGGGGGTGGCGGGTGGTCCTAGAATGTTTTGAGTCAAGAACTAGGGACTTAGGAGCTATGTTACATTACGCAAATCAGTGGTTTGGTTTTTTTTTAATTTTTAAAATGATCCTGTACTTCTATTGGTGACTGTCTTATTCTTTGTATGATGAACACTCAATGATTTTTAGACTACAGCACTGTATGTAGCTGGGAGTCAGGAATCTTATCTATTAGGAGTCTCCTTATTAATTATATTAAATTGAAAAACTCCATAGCAGATACTGTTTGCCATTAAATCTTTTAAAATCCTATTCTAAATGGTGTTTGCAATCTTTGTGATACTGTTTATCCTATTTAACTCTGTATTATTCCTTCTGAATGGATATCAAATATTAGTAATTTAATGTATTTTCTAATGGGCACCTCTCTGATTCCTTAAAATTGTGGGCCCATTAGTTTTTCATAATGAAAAAAATAAAATTTTTTTGAAAAAAATAAATCTATACCAGATTTCATCTTTATAAACTACAAATTTTATTCACTTGAGTGGGTAGTTAGCTTATGGCATAAGTAGATTTATGCACTCCTCTTACATTATTGACCTTTTCTGTTGTTTATTTAATGTTACTGAAAAATCATCAAGAATAGTGTAAAACTGTTTCTTGCGTTGACTGATCTTCCACCATCTTAGATTCTGTAGATAGAAACTCTTGCTCAAGCTGTATGGTCTAGCATGGTCCCTAGCTAATTCTTCAGATCTTTTACCTGTAACAACTTCAAGATAACTAATTGATAGATAATAGGGGTTATAAAATAAAACTTGTATTAACAGGTTATGTTCTAGCTTCCTTTTCTTTTTAACTTATATCAGAATAACTTACAGTTTTTGGATTAACTAGAGACCTGGCTTCACTGCAACATGAAAACAAACTTCTGTTTTCCATGCTAATGACATGATTTCACTCTCATAGACTTTGAGCATCCTTAACAAGGAGCTGAACTTGTTGGCTAAATAATTTTTGAATGGATACCTCAATATTGTCCTTTTTTTTTTTATATTCTTTGCATTCTTATGGGTAATACAAATAACTACATTTAGTAAGTAAGGTTCTTTGTGGGTTTCATTTTGTATTCTGTTCATTCAGAGGGCCCATTAGGTGGAAGGACAGTTCAAAATTTGGCATTTATATGAGACATACCAAAGTAATTTTTACAACCAAGGTAGTCAGTTGGTAACTTCTACTTTAGAAGTATTACTGTCCTGAGTATTTTTTTCTTTTATCTGCAGCACAGAATGCTCAGATTTTGGGGGAATCTCTGACCCCTGGCAAGAAGTATTGCTAGCTGCATGTTTCTAAAGCTAGAATAGCCATCCATTTAGGCAAAATGGAAGTCTGCATATTTGGTATCTAAAGCACTGGATTTTTGAGTCTAGTGGACAGAACACTCATACTTGAGACAACCACGTTCTCAAATTACTATTTATTCTTTCAACAAATAGTTGATAAGCACCTAATTTGTAAGATGTACTATACTTTATTAAGAATGTTAAGATGAGTAAGATATTGACCCTTCTTTTCAAAAGCTTACAATCTAGTAGGATAATAATGATGTTTATAGCTATAAATGAGAAAGGAAAATTTAAGTCTTAGTTCTTTTAAGTTTCTTTTAAAATCCTATTTTGAAAGAGTTGAGAGTCCAAGGGATATATATTTTAAGATCTATGCATATATGATTAGACCACCAGAAATAGTCTACAGTAATAATGCTTTCTATAAAAATACCTTGACTGAATTATATTTATGTTGCCATTCAAGTGCAGTATTTGTTTTGAGAGTCATACTGATTATTTTGCCAAAAAACTTAAGCTGAATTAAACTCTCACAGAAAACATTTCTTTCCCAAAAGCTGGCCAAAATTGACTTTGTTAGTATGTTACAATCTTTACAAACTTGTTCATCTGAACAGTTCCATTGACATGGCTCCAGATGGTTGAAAAGATATAGCTTATCCAATTTTCAAACAAGTGCAAGCCTTTTATTATACTCCAAATTATAGACTTTAATATTTTAATAGTGTTCAACTCCTATCAAGAATAGCTTCAGAAATGACCATTCTGAATACTGTCTGTATTTTCTGTAAAATTTCTGATTAAGATAGTATCTTTAATTTTCTTACATAAGTATCCTTCTTGTATATTTCTCTTTGATTTAGGAAAATTCTATCATATCTCTCAAATTTTATTAGTTAATGATTGCCGTGTAATTAATCATAATTTATTTTTTGACTTGACCAAAAAGTTTAGACCTCATTTTAATACTTACATATGGCAGTAACTAGGTTACTGAGTTAACCATCATCTTCCTTTTATTTTTATGGCTTTTGATATTATTTTGATATATGCATCTTTTATTATAGTAACATCAAATTGTTTCTGAACTAGGTGCAGATAATACATAAATATATTAAATTGTTTAAAATGTGAGCAACATAATTCACTTATTGCTCATGTCACACAGAAAGAGCATTGTGTTCTCTTTGGTTGGGGTACTAGTCCTACATTTTTGTCTCCTTTCCACATTTAAATATCTGTCTTAGTCTTCTAATACATGTAGATGGTCATACCCATATTGGTTCTATATGTTTTATATGCCAATTTATTTTTTGTAACATATGTTTGGGCAGCTTTTAACATTTTATTTGGTTGGATCTTCTGATATTTTCCCTCAGATATAAGTCCTTTTGACTGTACTGTAAACTGTCTGGTTTATATAATTTATGCTGTAATTTCTAATTTTTTGAGCTCTAGGGAAACACAGAAGATGTTTCTACCTTTTTATGTGCTCTAGAGTCAATCAGTACTACTGGCTAGGCAGTAATATTTGTTTGGTTAATATGGTGGTATTTACATGGAATTGTTTTTCCCTAGTTTTGGTTCTAACAGTTTGGACACAGAAGTAACACATAGTGAATACAGTCCAGGAAGAAAATTCTCATGGAATTTTCAGAAATTTTAGAATCTTTGAATAGCTTTTCCGTCACTTTCATTGTTGGATTTTGACCCGTAAAAGTCAGTCATAAAGGTTCTCAAAGCTGGTAAAATTAATGGGAGGTCAGTATGTGTGGCTGTGTTTAAGTTGCTTTATAAAAGTATTATAGCAGTGCCATGCATATGTTTATGTTTAATAAATAACACTGACATTTCTTTGACTTTTTTCCCCTCAGAGGTGACATTGTGATTGCAAAAAGCCCGAGTGACCCAAAATCAAACATTTGTAAAAGAGTAATTGGTTTGGAAGGAGACAAAATTCTCAGCAATAGTCCATCAGATTTCTTTAAAAGCCATAGTTATGTAAGTAACATTTCAATTATGTTATTCATTGGTATCATTGATTAACATTAACTGAACACACTGACAAATGAAAATAACTTTTATTCATATTTTGAATATAAGTTAAAATGATGCATTCAGTAGAATTTAAGTATATTTGTATCAAAAACAATTTGGCCACTATAATTAATATATTTACTTCCTTTTAAAATGCTATGTAAACATCTCAGTAATAATTGTTGCAGGCAGGATTCACCAATGGATGTCAAAATATCAGGCAGAAGTTTGAGAGAAAATAGTATATTTGCATAGTCTCAAAGTATCTCTCCCAAGGTATTTATTAAAAAAGGAAAAATAGTAACTTCATAGAGGAGAAAGCTGACAGACACCACCTTAACTGAGTGATCAAGGTTAACTTCACCAATAACAAGACATGTCAACCTAATGTAGCCCCTGATTTGAAGCACTGAGAAAGGCCATCACTTTTGTGGTATTTGTGCAAAAAGAAGATTTAACCTCAGTCTAATCATGAGAAAACATCAGACAAACCCTAACTGAGGGTCATTCTGCAACGTAACTGATCAATACTCTTCAAAAATGTCAAGGTCTTTAAAAAAAAAAAAAGGAAAGACAGGAATTGTCAGAGGTTGGAAGAGACAAAGGACATGTGACAACTAAATGCACTCTGGAATCCTGCCTTAGATGGTTTTCCACTGACTTGTTAGTGGAAAATGTAAAATCAAAGTCTAGTTTAGTTTTTAAAAATCCTATTTACATTTTTAGAATAGATATTTCATATACCTTTGGTGTAGTCAACTTGCCAATCCTGTTAGGAAAAAGAGCAAGAGCAGTGGAATGAAGATGAAATGAGCAGGTGTCATGTGGTAGCACCTTTCACTAATCACACAGCTGCTGAGACAGACCTTGTAGCACAGAGGGGTGGCCTTTTGTTTACTCAGCATATATTCATTTTACTTTAGTTATAACTTAATTTTGTACTTTTATTTAAATTTTGTGTCACTATCAGATTATTAATATAGCCGTTACGTCTATTAACTACCTTTATCTTCATCCCCAATGTAAGTATATAATTGAGTTAAATTGTCTTCCTCATTTTAATTTATTTTGACCTGTAATCTGATTGCCCAATTAGTAAGTTTGATCAATAGACTATTAAATAATCAATCTATTATTTATTTAGCGTCCATGATAGACTGTAGTTCAGCTGTGCAAATGTTTATTACACTTCTGATATTTATTACTACAGTGCTAAACATCCTAGTAATTGTTCGCTGATGACGATACTAATGATAAAGATAGTGTGGTGTCAGGTAACCTGTTTTTCTATGGCTTGCATCATGGACATTTATCCTTTTAGTTTTTTTAAATGTCAGATATTTACATAATGATTTCACCTTCACATGACTTACAATTTCATGAGGCATTCTAAGTTGCTTCTGAGTTGCTTTAGCAACAAGCATGTACTTGAGACCAGAAATAGTTTTGTTAAGACAGGAACAGACTCACAGACATAGAGAACAAACTTATGGTTACCAGGGGGTGAAGGGGGTGGGAAGGGATAAATCGGGAATTCGAAATTTGCACCTCTTGGGAGTGATGGAAATGTTACCTATCTTGATTGTGGCAGTCGTTTCATTGGTGTATACATATATCAAAATTCATCAAATTGTACATCTGAAATATGTGTAGTTTATTGTATAAGAATCATACCATAATAAAGGTGTTAAAAAAAAAAAGAAATAGTATTGTCAACAGACAGAATAACAAAACATATAAATGATAGTATCTACTCTCTGTACTTAAACAGCACACCGTTGTTTTCTTTTAAAATTATTAGAGGAGAAATATCAGGATGAAAGGATTTAGATAATATCTCTGCTGAGTAATCAGAGAAAATAACCAGAGGACTGTAAGATGTAATTTTTTTTTAATATTCTGTTTAGGGAAAACATTCATTGAATTTTTATGCTTGATGAAAGGATAAACTAGAGGGCACTGCCATTTTGTTTCAGGTCTGTTCCATTCACTTTGGTTGCATGTTTATAAATATGCAAACATAATTGTAACAATATTGGCCAACACTTACTATGTACTTACTCTGTACCAGACACTGTTGAAACTCTTTACAAGGGTTAATTTATTTAATCATTGACAACAACAACCTAGTGAAGGAAGGTAGTAGTAGTATTTGACAGACAGAAAAACTGAACAACAAGGAGGTTAAATAAATGGCCCAATTGCAAACAGTAAGAGAAACAGTTGAAATTCAAACGTAGGTAGCCTGGCTATACCCAGAATTTATATTCTTTAGCATGCCACTACTTTTCCTCCCCAAATACCCTCTACTTACTTATTTCTACTCCCAGTTAATCAAGTTGTGCTTCCTTTAAAATGTATGTATCTTTATAATTTTTAAAATGAAAGACAACTATTTCTGATCAGGGCCAGTATTATATCTGAAAGAGAAGCCAGTGATTTTTGAAGGCTTCCCACCCCCCACCAGTTTTTTTAGGTTGGTTTTTAAGCCATGAGAATTGTATAGCTATTATAGAACCACTTTAGCAAATGTGTTCCATTAATCAAGGTGATTTATAGCAAAAATTCATCCAAGTTTGGAGCACTCTGAAGAGACATCCAAGCTGTTTGCTGAGTCTCCCCCTCCAGAGTGTTCCATTTTCCAGCTATCTCAGAAGCATACTGGTACTATATTTTATCAAAGAGGTTTCTTCCCCTTGTCTATGCATCCTCTTAGAAAAATCTTTGTTGTTTACAAGGTGAAGACATTACTACTCAAATGTTGATTGAGCTGCATAATAAGGATGATGTATATTAAATGTGTTTTAAATTTCAGGGAAAAAAACATTTATTCTCCTAAGTAGGTGCTTCAGAATGTAAAACACTAACCTTGTCATTTGGAACCTTGAATATAGAATTTAGCATCTGAAAGAAATAGCATTGTTCTTTAGTTGGCATAAAAGAATGTAAACAGATCATTGGTTAAGTGATGTGGAACCATTTTATTCATTCTAGAGTTCTAAAAGTCCATGTGGCACGCAGTACTTATGAACCATGATTTATTTTTTACATTAAGCATTTGGAAACTAAGCAGTCCGTATCAAGGTGCTATTACAGTGGGCTTTGCTTATTTTGATGATATTGATGCCAGTAGTTCTTTCCTTGGGTTATGGACTGAGCATCAACTACGGGGATATGAGCATAATTTGTGACTCTCAAAAGAAACAAACTACTCTGCTCGAACATGTTGAATAACTTGCCTTTCTATACTACAGGAATTCCTCAATTTGCTGCTAGAAACCACTAATTTGCCAAAAATAATTTAGTTGGAAGTAGAAGCATTTAGCAAATAGGAAATAGGTTAAATAAACTGGTGTTCTCCTATTGATTTGTGCAGCAGGCAAACTGCGTAAAAAGCCTATTTAATGTAGTCTCCATTTTACTAGGGAACATAGGGCCAGACCCAGGAAATATAGTAAAATTTTGTTATAAAACTGATGAAGAAATGAAGAAAAACACTTTATACTCTTTCTGAGGGTAACATTGTGTGATAGTCCAGGGCTGTGATTTTAATTCACTGTGTAGCTGTGGTATATCAGGCATTTTGAAATACAGTCAGTGCCTATCAGCAAACAAATTCCTTTGACACCACATCCTTCTATAGGAGAGTTGTATATACTTACTGACTCCACTCTGAATCTTATATTCTGTCTTGAACTCTTGCCAGTTAGGCTTTGGTCCCCAGCAGTTAGTTGAAACATTTCTTGTTGAGTCCCCAGTGACTTTTCAGTTGCTGACCCAGTGGTCAGCTTTCGGTCCTCATTTTACTTGACCTGTTGTTAGTATTTGGAACAGATGTCCTGAAAACCTGGTTTCCTTTAGTTTTGGGAATACCACTCTCTCTAGGTTTTCTTCCTGTCTTTCTGCTTCTTCTGAGTATCCTTTATTGGTTCCTCTAAATATTGGAGTAACTAAGGGTTTGTTTGTTAAACTTCTTTTGTTTACGTACATGCACACTTTAGGTGACCTCATCCTATCTGATGGTTTTAAATACTATCTAACTTAACTCCTGAATTTATATCAACCACAACTTCTTCCATGAACTCCAGAGTCATATATGTAATAATTTGTCTAATATCTCCACCTTACTGTGTAATGATCACCTTGAACTTAGTATGTCCAAAATTAAACTCCTGATTTTCCTTCCCAAACTGACTCCTCTCACATATTTCCCCATGACGGTAAAGGCAGCTCCATTCTTTTGCTTGCTTAGGTCATAAACCTTCGAATCATCCTTGCCTGTCTTCCTCTTTTACTCTCCCATCCAATCCACTGAGGACTGTATCTTCTAAATATAAACAGAATAGACCACTTCTTGCCACCATCACTGCTACCTACCGATTTGTTGCAAGACAATTTCATCTCTTGTTTTCTTGCAGTAACTTCTGAATTTCTCTTTCTGCTTATAACTTTCCCATCTTCTTGCCTCCCTACCCCTCCACTGACTGCTTTTCACATAGTAGCTGAAATGATCCTTTTTAATAATGATACTTTAAAAAAATAATAATGTTATTCTTCTGTCCAAAGAGCCCAGTGGCTCTCCATCTCATAATAAAAGCCATGACCCTTAAGATGGCTTACAAGACCCTGCATTCTTCTTGCTGCCTGTTCTTGTAACTAAAGTTTTGTTGGGACACAGGGACACTCACTTGTTGACATAGTGTTTGTGGCCACTTTCAATAGAACAGCAGAGTTAAGTCATTGTAACAGAGAGTCTGTAGCCTGCAGAGCTTAAGACTGCTTCCTGTCTGGCCCTTTACAGAAAAAGTTTGCTGACCCTTGCTCTAAAATAAAAGGTTCTTGATAGTAGGGATTTGCTTTGATCTCAGCTGATTCCCCAGCACCTAAACTTTTATTTGGCATCTAGTAGGTAGTTTAAAAATACTTGAAAGGTTAACAAATGTAAACATGAATATAGTCTGACTGTCTTTTCTTTTAGTTTCTATTTTATTCATTTTTTTCTACTAGTTTCTACTACAAATGTGCTCTGAAGTAAAGTATATGACGTGCTATTTTTTTTTACTAATATAGATGTTCCTCTAGCTCACCACACTGTGCAACTAACCAATCTGTGTTCACTCTGGTCTTCATAGAAGACGTGAAAGCTGAGCTGCTTACATATCAGGGTTACCTGATCACCTTCCATATATCCTGGTGAAAGTTAGAAAACACTGGAATGCCCCTGTTACTTTGTCCCAGGACAACATTGTGCTGATTAAATGTTTCTTTCCCCAAGTGACTTCTATTTGGACTGAATGATAGTTTTATTAAAGCAGACTGAAAATCCACTTGGCTCTGAAGGACTTAATTAGTTTGGTGCACTCTGAACTTGATCTGATTTAATCTTCTACAGGAATGGTAGAATTGAGGTACCCAGGACTTACCTTGCTTTCATTTTGAGGGGAAGTTTCATTCCCAGAAATGCTGTGGTGGTTTTGTTGCAATGAAAGCTAAATTGCCCTTGCAGCATGCAGTACCTACTACTTAGGTTGTGTGGTAATAAAGGTTTTCTATATTTCAGTAGAAATGATGTGCCTTTGGACATATTTATCTACTATACAAGTACTTTGTTGTTCTTTTGATCCTTTTATTGGTTGGCAGATTAACAATGGGTAAGTTGTTACCTGAGGTTGGTAAGCTGCTCCTTTAAGTGTAAACTTCTGCTTTCTGGAGGTGGTTTATTACAAAATGAAGAGTCTTTTTTCTAAATCTTTCAAATAGTTAAAACTATTTATTGAATTTAGTTTCTCAACCATAGCAATCACTCTGTATTGAAGGTGGACATGTTAATAGAAATATGATTATGGAGACATCAGTATTTTCCTGTAGTTAGAGCATAGCAATCTTTTGCTATTGTTAAAGGAAATGTATCTGTACTTATTAGAAAAATTATGTTTTTACTTTTATTTCTGATCTATCAAAATACCAGTTTATTTAAAGTTTTTGGTTCTTGATACCACAGATCCCACTGTCATACACAAAGGTGAAATGTTCATCAAATGCTAATCTTTACTTCAGTACAGTGATGGTAGGTGAATAAGAAATGTAGTACTTCTTACATTTTTCTTTTTGAATTATAGACTATGTTAATAACAGCATTATTTTGTTATCGGCAGACGTGTAAGAAATAGAGACAGTTTCACATTTCAGAAAAAAAACTGGTTAAATGTTCTCAGGATGCACTGGTGTAGTGCAGTGTTCTTAAAAGGAGACCTTGGAAAAGGGACAATATGCCAGTAACATAGCTGTTTTACTGTGTATTGGAAAATATTTAAATGGGAGTGATGGGCAAACTGAAAAACATCTCACTAATTGGACAACATTAGAAAATGGTCACTTTATATAGTTAACACTAATAGCCCCCAGTGTGTACTGTGTATTTAGGTTATAGTTGAAATCCTTGAATATCCTAATGCTGTTTTTCTGTTTGTTTAAATGTCATTTACTTTAGTTAAAAGTCACAACCATATGGTCTTCTATTACCACTCGTATTATAAACAGAAAAAGTACTGCAGGGAGAGGAGTCATCAAGTTGAAAGGGCTTGTTTATTATAAGCTGCTGATACACTAAATTCTTATGTCATTTAAATAGAAGAACTACCTAATAATGTCACTTACTACAACTAGGATATCTAAACAAAGGACTTGCTTTTTGCAGACTATAGTGATAAAACCCTGGGCCACACATCCATTTCTCAGCAACGGCTCCCAGGATAATCAGTCATGGCATACTGCTAATGCCTTGATTGCAGCTGACGCGGAGGAAGTATGTTTACTTTTTTGCTAAAGTGAAATTCACTACGGAGATGACGTGACTTTTTCATCCTATAGCTAACACAATTCTGAAGATAAATTTGACTTATTGTTTACAGTTCTGAGGTGTTTTTCTTCCGATGTTAACACTAAAAAAATTATCTTTGAGGCTCCTACAACTTAAGCATCTTCTGATGTGTTCTCTGAACATTTTCAGAATAATTTGATCTTAGTTTATTAATAATATGCAGTTTATAAAATATTTTGTAGAAATATGTTTTATCTTAATATATGTTTAAATATGTATATGTATGAAGATCAGTGTTTCTGCTGAAAGAGTAGCAAGTCTTCATGAAACTAATGTGCTTTGTTCACTTAAAAATATTTTAACCACTCAAAGTTGGAGTGTCAGTGCCGTTGGTGTGAATCTGAGGAGATATTTATGCAATTTAATAAAATGCCATAATCATATGTACTTTTATCTGCAAGTTATATGAGACCTCTGTACTTTTAGGTTGCTTAAAAGTAATTAGGAGAAATTACAAAGACTGAAACTGTAACGCTGCTGTTCAATGTAAGTACCTGAGGCGGACTCCAACTCTGATGGTGTGAGGAGAACATGTTCCAGGTGTCATGGGGCTTCCTAATCTGATACAGTGGTCTGCTGGAACGCTGCTGTTGACTAGGTGGAATATGTTCAAATGTCTTTCAAAAAAAGCAACTAAATGAAGTTCTTGTCTTACCACTTTTGAGTAATTAAAATTCTCCAGGTTTCTGTGACCACTTAACCTTAGTCTACAAAAGCATTCTCACTCTACTAAACTATTCTCTACCTAAAATAAGAATGGAAAGAAGGAATTAAACACTTAAAAGCACATATGCATGTTATAAAACAGTGGTGAATAGTAAATTAGCTAGAAAATACTGGCATTACAAGCCATTGTACCGCTACCTGAGATATGTGAGAATGCTTTCTTCCTGGGTTAGAATTTTCATAAATATTTTAAGAAAATTTTAGAATCATTTGGTTTGGCATAGCTAGTGCTTGCTTTCCTACTAAACACACATACAGAGCCAACACGGAAAGAAGACAGACTACTTAACTGTAGGGTAAGTAATTTAAAGTTCTAAAATACAACTTAAAGTTCTGATCTACTTCCTGTACATTGTGTGTATGACTAAATCAGGAAGGATTACAGAAACCTTCTGTTGTCTGAAGAGACTTGAACTTCGACTGGACTTCCCTATGTAGAGAGTCAGAGTAGGTCTAGGGACATAGACTGGTACAGACTTCTGACTCTGACTGCAAACGTACCCAGCCCCAGACCAATCCCAGCCTTCAGGCATCTTGTTAATGAGGCTGTGCCTCAGGAGCAGCAGGAACTGCTGGACGGGGTAGGGGGCGCAGGGAGAGGACTGAAACAGGGCTGAGGAGGCTGCAGGGGTGGGCAGATTTGCCAGACAGTAACTTCACAACTTTCCTTTTATTTGCTCCTGCATTCATTAATTCCACAGACATTACTGAACTGTCCAATAGAACTTTCTGAAAAAATGGAATATTGTATATCTGCACAGTCCAATATAATAGCCACTAGGTACCTGTGGTTGTTGAGCATAGGAAATGTGAGTAGTTGCCTGAGGAACTGAATTTTTAGTTTTATATAATATGTAAAATTAAATAGTCCCATCTTACTAGTGGCTGGCACGTTGGACAGTATAGCTTTAGGAGCTTGTAGTCAAGTTGGAGGAGCAGACAAGGAATTACAAAATATTGTAATAGAGGATATTTATCCATACTGGGGTGGATAGGATTACTCCAGACTGGGGAGACAGAAACGTGAGTTGAAGTTCTAAAGGATAGGTAAGAGTTAGTCAAAGCAAGCAGCATATTCAGAAGGTCTAGAAGGGTGAGTGCAGCACTGTGCTTTGGGCAACTCCAAAAGTTGAGTTCCTATGTCTGGAACATACAGTGAGGAACGGTGGGTAGTGAAAAGAGAAAAAAATGAAAATGTAAACAGGGCTCAGTTCCTTGTATGTCTCAAGCAGGGGAATAATATTATCAGACTTAGTTTTTAAAAGATCACCCTGATATTAGTACAGACTAATAGAGGATGGTTTGGAGTGGGAGACACTTGAGGCAGGGAGACCAGTTAATAGGATGTGAGTAAGACATAACTGAGATAATAACATTAAAAATGGAGAGAGTACAAAGTTTGGAGAAAGATTAAGGGACTATCCAGACAGGATTGGATGTTGGAAGAAATGGAATTGAAAGTCTTAAGACTGACCCAAGTTTCTGGCCCTAGCAATAGGGGTATGTGGTGCATTAAAATAGAGGATTCTAGAGGGGGTAAGGGTATAGTAAGGGTATAGTGGTAGAGCATGTGCTTAGTATGCACAAGGTCCTGGGTTTGATCCCAAGTACCTCCCTTAAAATAAATAAATAAGTAAATATATAAATAAACCTAATTACCTCCCCCTGACAAAAAAACAAAATAAATAAAATAAAATAGAGGATTCTAGGGGAGATGTTCATTTGGGAAATGAAGAGAAGATATATTCAATTTTGGAGTAGTGTAGAGGCCTTTATAATAAGCCTAGGATAGATTATATTTTACATAAATACAATGACAATTAAATTATTATAGGAAGTAGGGGAAAAAAACAAGTGATTTCCTAGACTAGTATCTGAATGCTATACTGTTTCCTCCTTGATGTATGTTTTCATGACCTCTTGGTCAAAACATTGTTCTTCTGCTCTCAGCCCTTGGAGATCAATCCTAGTTTTTAAAGATCTTTAGCTATTCTCTTTGTATCTTACATCATCACAAAAAATGTCATCTGTTATCCATCCACCTGCCTAGTTTGCAATTTCGTATTCACAAAGCTAGATTTCATTTTAAATAACTTCCAGGGTATGGGACATTACAGTTATGGTTTTAATGACTAAAATACAAGTAGGAGAAGTGTCTGTCTATCAAAGAAAATCATACAATACAATTTTTTAAGGCATTAGTAACATCAAGTTAAGAAGATCTACATATTTTATTTTAATCATTTATTTTTTGGAGTATGGACTTTCTTCTACTCCTTATCTTCTATTTCTAGTACCATTTCAGTGTTAAATCAGTTTCCAGCCAATCTCTATATGAAGGAGAAATTGAAAACATCTACCAAGATTCATCTATAGGAATGAATCCATATAAGGATGAGTTTTGACTTTGGGAAGAATTATTTGAAGTCCCAGGAATCAGAAATTTGGTGGAAACCTATTAGTACGTATTCTGTATAGTATGCATCTGATTTACCAAGTATTTAGACTTCTTCTAAGAGCATGAGAAAATACGTTATTTACATACTTACCACTATATTCTGCTGTTCTTTGAAGTACCCTATTTCATTAAGTTGGACTTATATTTAGGAATATGAGAACCAGCGTGTACATCAGGCTATATTAAAATGAGAGTACAGCCATAGTCTTTAAATGAAAATATGAGATACTTGTTTTAAATACTAATCTATAAACAGAGCAGGTAACCTTTTACAAATAGAACAAAAAAACAAAATAACCCATTGTCCTAGGGAAAAAACTCTGTAGGATTAGGACAGTAGTATTATATGGCTGGGATGGAAAGGCCTATTTACTGGCTTCAATCCCAACCCTTTACCCCTTCCTCTACCTTCTGACTAGTTGGTAGATGGTTCTGAAGAAGTGAATGCTTCATAGGGCAGCTTCTTAGGCATTTGATATTTAATAAACATTGCTTGATAAAAATGTTAGTCTTTACTACATTTGGATGGTTTGGTCTTAAAAACTGAATTTAATTAAACCAGTTAACATAATTAATATGGCATGTATTTACAACTAATGTACATTTTTAATTATTTTGGATCCAATTCAAAGTCTTGGCTAGTACCAAAACCATATAATTGAATATACTGTAAAAGAAAATAACCAAAAACATAACCAAAGTAAAATTGCAAAGCACAGGTCACTTTGCAGAGAACTGGGTAGACTGCATAACAAACCAGGAACAAAGAAAGCCCGGCAGGCATCATTCATCCAGCTGCTGGAGCAATTGTTAAGAACAGCTTATGTTTAGTGAGTCCTTACTGAGTGCCAGGAGCCTTATGTGTTATTTCACTTGGTTTGCAGAATATTTCTGTAAGGCTTTTATTAGTTCTAGTTTTATAGATGAGGTTTAAATAACCTGTCCAAGGTGTTTAACTAAACAATGGCAGAGCTACAATTTGAACTCAAGGCTATGTAGCAGTGATGCAGGATAGGACAGTATTAAGGCAGAATTTAAATGGGGAGAAAAAGAAGCCAGACTGCATAGAAATAGTACCTACTGAAATAATCAGTGTGCTCACTGTTCTGTGCCTAGTCCTTGAAAATGTTAATCCCTTTGTCCAGCATTTGGGAGCATCTCTAGCAGGACTCCAGATGCTCCACTTTGGTACACAGGTATATCTCTGCAAGATAGGATGGAATTGCCGGTGATGTCTACTTTTGCCAATATTTTATACTTTTTCTAAATTAGATGTCTTTTACTCATGTAATTAAAACATGAAAAACAAAAATTTCAAACACCAACCTAAAAAAAAAATATGGGATTTATTAGGAAAAAAGCTAACTAGTGGAAAGGGATGAAGACTGAGAAAGAAGGCACACACGTGTGTATGTTGTATGTGTGCATGTGTGTACTGTGACTCTGTGGACTGTATCTTTAAACAGCATACTGAACAACCTATCAGAGATTCCTGTTCAGCCTGGAAGGAGGTGTTGAGTACTTAGGGATAAGATGAAGGAGCTTAGCCTGCAGTAGCTATGAGAATGAGCAAGTCTTCGACTAAGCTCTAAACCTACTCAGCAGGAAGATGCTCAATAATGAAAGAGAACCTGTTAGTAAAAAGCATCCCCCATCATTACTGTCACCCCAGTGCGGTAGGTGTAGCCCACTGGAACTTTTATGCAAATTCCTCTTTAGTGATAATTGGCTACGAACCTAAAGTGGCACCATTTTTAAGTAGGGAAGGAAAATAACAGTCCCCAGCAATGATGCAGGGTAGGATAGTAGGAAGTCAGAATTTAAATGGGGAGAAAAAGAAGGACTGCATAGAAATAGTACCCATTGAAATAATCAGAGTGTTCATTGTTCCATGCCTGGTCCTTACTGTCAGGCATCTAGCATTTGGGAGCACCTCCATCAGGTCTCCAGATACTCCACTCAGGTAGACAAATGTTGGCAAGAAGTTGTGGCAAGGAGAATGCCAATGAAAATAGTGAAACTGTTGCTTTACTTTTGTTTTCAAAGATATCCATAACTGACATTCGAGAGTCCCATTTTTTTAAATTAAAGACTAATAATGTTTTCTCAGCTTGTGTTCTTAAAAGCCCTTCTACTTGATTGCCTCTCTGGGGATTTAATACTTCACTTTTTGACCTGTCTTTATTTATAGTTTTGATGGTATATATGTGAAAGGTAAACTCTAACAATTATTTACTGATGGTGTTTCTAATTTTGCTGTTGCATGAGTCAAGCAAATACAGGGTTTTATGAAGTTCTTTTAGAACTATAGAATTAATAAATTATCTCATGTGGCAAATATTCTCTCCAGTAGTTTGTGTGGATAGCATCTTACTGTGGCTACATTTTGGTGACACAAGTCATGATTAAGAAGAATAAGCATTAACCACATAATGGTATACCAGTTTGACTTGTTCCTTCTTACCTGGAAGTAGGTAACATAAAAAACAATTATTTGGGTATTGTTAGACTAAAATGGCATGTTATGAATGTACATTCATCATATGGACATCATATGTCCATCTTCTTGGACAGGGACACTATGCATTTTACATTTCACATCATTCTGTGAGACACAAAATAATCTTTAAAATATATGTGGAAAATGAAATATGTTAAAGTGTAGTTGATATATCACTTCTGTTTGCTTTTGCCAAAAAAACCCACAAGTCTTTGATTGCTTTCATAAGCTGTGTGTGCCTCTACTTTTTCTATATAATTCAGGAAAAGGGAAAAATAATCATGTCAAAGAAAGGATTCCAAAAAAGGTTGCCCCTCTCCTTATTACCTTTATGATTTTTGTTTCTTTAATAGTTATTGTTTCCTTTATATTCACAGTCAGTTTAGAAGAAACATTAAAGAAGCATGAGCAATAATAGGGCCAGTGCACACCCTCCTTTTGCTGGTTGTAAATCATAAAAAATCTGGCAAACAAAGGGTTAATTTTAAAAATCAGTCTGTTATTAGGATTTTCTGATTTTGAAACTTTTGAAAGGTCAAACATACAAATATCTTACTTGTCAGTCAGAACCTTTTCTTAATAGGCAGTCTTTGCTTAATCAAATAATAAATGAGTTTGATTGCAGTTTAGTAAATGTGTTACTTGATATTGTGGACTCTTTCATCAGATTTCACTTGAATCAAGAAAGGTAACACCTGTGGGTAGGTTCACAAAAGCTGCTTTTGTTAAATGGACACCCGCAGGCCATGAGGCAATTACATTTGTTGCTTGTACTATAAAGGAGGCACTTAACTAGACCTCAGTAAGTATATAGCTGAGAACTAGAGGCTTGATTCTTTTGTCGGGCCCTGAGATTAGGTTTTATCATAGCTCAGGAAGTAAACCTCTGACGTAGAAAAGAAAACCAAGAATGACTTAAGGGTTCTTTCAATGCTTTAAAATTTAGCCTACAGCTTAGCTGTATCTGAGATCCTGGGGAAATTCAAATTTGTGCGAAAGTAAAAAAATTTTAGGTGGCATTCATTGTAAACATATATTCAAATATTTTTATTCAGTATCATGCATTCATTCAAGTTGGTGTATTTCCAAAAGTCAAAGAGGAAAAGTAATCTAACTATTTAAAAAAGTTTTGGTTATGAAAAATAATAAAGACATGGAATTAGAGCTTTCCATCTTTGGCCATTTGCAAAATATTCATTATAAATGTGTTTGAGTTCTTTTCTACTTATTTGGAAAGTTATAAGAGGTTTTTGAAAAGTACGTTTAAAAATATATTTTAATCTATTTTAACTGTAATACTTTATTATAATAATATTGCTATAAAACTTTTTTTCTCTTACCTGGTTTGAATTTTGAATTCAGTGATAACCAGTAGGCTAAGCCAACAGACAATAACTGCGTTTTGAGGCAGAAAGGAAATTTTGTTCTGTTCCTTGCCTCAGTCCATACCGAGAGGTCAGGTTTTGAATTTTGGAGCCATACCAAAAATGTGTTGTACTTTGTTTGTTTAAATAGATGAGTTCTTAGCTAGACTAATGTTTTAGTTATCCAGCGATCTGGTGACCATACTGCTAATTGCAGTCATTTACTTGCATTATACAAAGGAGCAGAGCCTACTATATGAATTGGAAGTTAGGTCCACACTCCCAAAGACAAAAAAAGTTTTCTTAATTTTTTGAAAAGTTCTTCCTGACTTGCATCATGATGGGAGAATGTTCTGTTTTTAAAAAGTGCAAGTATTACTTTGCTGTACACCTGAAAGTAACATTGCAAATCAATTACACCTCAGTGAAAAAAAAAAGTTTTAATTAAAAAAAAAAGGTAAAAAAGTAAAAGTATTACTGAAAGGGCTAGGCATATTAAGATACCCAAATATATACATGTGTGCGTGTGTGTGTGTGTATACACACACACACGCACACACATTTAATTTTTTAAGTAATACATTCTAGTCACATAAGTAAATTTTAAAATACATAAAACAAAATTTTGTGGTTTTTAAAGAAATACTTATATATAAATAAGCCCTGTACTTGTATATTTACTGACTATATTCATGTAAATCCACTATTAGTTTGTTTAACTAGCTGTTTACTACTATATAAATAAACTCAAATTTATTTAACCTCTTATTTAGCCTACTGAGGAATATTTATACCTGTTGCCAATTTTGAGATGCATGCAATAAATACCATAGTGAGCTTCCTTGCTTGTACACAATTGCATGCTGAGTTTGGCAGATCTTTTCTAGAGATTTCGATAGGGAAAAGATAAAACAAATGCACACAGGGGATGCCACTAAGTGGGGTGCAAGGTAGAGATGCCAAAAGCACACTTTACATACATTAGTATTTTTAGTTCTCACCAAAAGGATTCTCTTCATACTGTTTTGAGGTACGCTAGAAAAATAAGACTTTAAAAATTGGATAATTTGAACGTTTGGCAATTATGGAGTAACTGGTGCTAAACTTGCCCTCCTGCTATAAAGAACTAGAAAACTGGACAAAATACATGAAACAGTTATTTTCAGATAATGCGCAGCAGGCAGTACAAGATCTGTGAGAGAAGGAAACAAACCCGGCAAGCCTTATACTTTCCCCAACTTCTGCCTTAGGGCAGTTTTCTGAAGGTACAAGGAGGGAAAATTCAAACCAAACACTGTGGGTTTGCTGAGTTGAAGAGACAGAGATTAGGATAGAGGGAAGTTTAAGTGGTTGGAATTTATGCATCAGGCCACTGGGGAGAAAAGAGCTACAGAATATTCTCTAGAAATCTACCTAGGGATTCTCGAGGTTTCCGGACTGAACACTCTATTGAGCCTGAAATTTAGAGACTGAGCAAAGAATAGCTAGTGGGGAGCCAAGCAATTCCCAGAGCTCATGCAGGATGGAGAGCCATTTAAGTTCTGACCAGCCACAGTGGACAGATCGCATTGAATGTCCAGGGCATTCAACAGAGACTGCAGAGTGTCAAAAGCCTTGTGAGTAGGGCTGGAACAGCTTTTACGGTACAGTGTGAGAGAGACCCAATTTAATAAGCTTCAAACCAAGGCTTAAAAAGAATAAGCTGATCCACAGCGAACTTAAATGCCTACCCCAAAACAAACGGACCTCCTCAACATACAACATTCTAAAGACAACAAAATCCACTCAACATTTCAATGTTCAGTTCAGTCACAAATTACTAAGTATGTGAAGAAGTAGGAAAATGTAACCCATAACCAGAAGAAAAGTCAGTTAAATAGATCCACAATTGACAGAGACAATGGAATTAAGACTTGTGCTCTGAAACACCAATTATAAATATTTTCAAGGATCAAGAGAATGAACCTAATGAGGAAAGAAATGGTAAATATAAAAAAGAACCAAGTGGAATTTCTGAAGCTTAAGAATATATAGTCTTTACAGCAGATTGGAAACTGCAGAAGAAAAGATCCCAGACTGGGAAGAAATATTTGCAATACCTATCAAAGGACTTGTACTCAAGGTATATGAAGGGATCTTAAAATGAGTAAGAAAAATCCATTTTAAAAATGGGTAAAATATCTTAATGGACACTTCACAAAAGATACACTAACAAGTACAAGAAAAAAATGCTTTTCAGAGAAATGCAAATGTAAAGCCACAATGTGATACCAGTAACCTACTAGCATGGCAAAAATTTTAAAAACTGAAAATGCCAAGTTTGAGGAGGAACAGAAACGCTAGAAAAATATGTTACTTTGGGAGTGTAAAATGGTGTAATTTCTTTGGAAAAGTCTAAGGTTAAGCATACACTTGCTACCCAGAAATTCTACCCCTGTGTATTTACTAAAAAGAAATACTATACGTGAATGTTTGTAGTGTTTTATTTGTAGTAGCACAAAATTACGAACAACTCAAATATCCGTCAACAGGTTCGTGGATAAACATTGTAATTCACAGTGGAATGCCACTCAGCAGTAAAAAGGAATAAATAGTCGATGCATACAACATGGATCAATCATTTTAAAAAAGCGAACAAAAGCCAGACACAAAATAGTATGTACTGTGCAATCTCATTTATGTAATATTTAGGAATAGGTGAAACTAGTCTCCAGTAGCAAAACAGATCACTAGTTGCCTGGGACTGGGTATAGAGGTGGGAAGTTGACTGGAAAAGGAGGGAACTCGGTGGCATGATAGAAATGCTCTTGATTTCTATCAAGATTTTGGTTGGTGGTTACATAGGGGTGCACATTTTTTAAAATGTGTCAAAATTTAAAATGTATGTGTACCTTTTCCTGTATGTAAAGTATACCTCTATAAAATTGATTTTAAAGTGTATACCCTTAACCCATAGCAAAAATAATTATGTGTTTCAAAAGTGGAGTAATTTCAAACATAATGAATTTTTTTACTGAGAAACTGAGTAATTGAGAGGTCAGCAAAGGTGACTGCTGATTATAAAAGACCCACACTTAGAGCTGTTCCCTGTTTATGGAGAAGCTCTTTTTAGATTAAAGGTGACATCAGTGATGAGGTTGTTCCCTTGATGTGTGTACTTTATATCAAGCACTGAAGTCTGAGATGTAGAGGCTGTTCCTTTACTAAAATGGAAGCATGGGTATTAGCATGCGTGGGCTTCAGATAAGTAGGAGGTAGCACGTTCCATACTTGAACCTCCTCTTCCTATTAAATATCAGTTGTTTTAAGGATCAATGAGTTTGTTTGAATTAAATAGACCAGAAAGCCATGTATACATACCGGTTTATGTTACTATTCTTCCCTTTTGTTCCACCTCTTGCAGTCAAGGACTTGGTATGGATAGCCTGGGCCGCACCCTCTAAAGGCTTCTGCTGATTTGTTCTGGGTCTCTCCTAGCAGATTCCTTTCTGTACTTGTTAATTTTTATTACACCAGAGATATTCATCACTTTATTTAGCTAAACTCGGAAGAAACTTAGGTCATAATTGCCACAAAAGTGATTGTGCTTTACAAGAATTTCTACTTGCTACAATTAATCACCAAAAAATATATGCGTTCTACCTTTGGTTTAGGGTTAGTAAAGAATTTAGATCATAACATGATTATTGTCTATTGATTTTTTTGGGATAAAACAGTAGACATACACAAAGGCCAGACAGGTAATGTTATAATCCAGGGCCCCATGTAAGGCAGACTTTATAGGGTTAAGTGTTCCAAACAACCAGGAGTATTAGGTATGGGCAGGTGATGTTGGGGAAAGCTTCATGGAGAAAGGGAGTGTGTACTGGATCAATGGGACAGGCAGAAAAAGATCTTCCTAAATTGTTTGTATGTTTATTAGGGTTTTTTTCTTTTTTCTTTTTTCTTTTTTTTTTTTTTGCTTTTACTGGTGTCCCTAACTTTATTACTGTATTTACTCATATATATTACCTGTTTATTTAGAACTCAGGAACACACATATTAAGAAACTATGGAAATTTAAACACAAAAGATGTTCACGTTATAGCTTCTCCCAAAGTAGTACTTCAGAATACATTTAATGACTTATTTTAGCTTTTCCAAATGCACTATTCTGTTCTTCCTTTCATTTATGACCTGAGATGAACTCATTTTTCTACTTGAGCACTGTTAGGCTTCACTGCACATAAATCTACTTATGTAGGTGGGAACTAACCTTGCTACTGGCCCTAGAACCTGTAACTAGTTCTACTAGTAAAAGTTAATGATCTTACAATGTCTGATATTCTCTCAAGAAACTTAAGATTCTTTCTCTACAGAGAAATTTAGCATTTAAATGACAATAATTAACTTTTTGCTAATATTTCTATATAAGACATTCTGAAATAATATAATCTCTGATATAAAGTGAAATTCAAATTTTACATGCTTGTATGTAAATTTATTTTTCCAAAGATAAGTCAGGGTGATGGGGAGAGGGGGAGGAATGAACAAGCAGACCACAGAGGATTTCGGGCGCAGTGAAAATACTCTGTATGATCCTATATGGACACATGCCATACATTTGTCAAAACCCGTAGAATGTACATCAAGAGTGAACCCTAAGGTAAACTATAGACTTTGGGTGATAATGACTCAATGTAGGTTCACCAAGTGTAACAAATATGCTGCTCTGGGATGTCAATAATGGGGAAGGCCATGCTTGTGTGGGGACAGGAGGTATATGGGAAATCTCTGTACCTCCCTCACAATTGTGCTGTGAACCGAAAACTGCTCTAAAAAAATAGTCTTTTTAAAAAAGTAACTTTTGACATTTAAAAAAATTAAGTCGTTTCTTATTAAACCTAATAGGAATAATATTCCTCACATAAGGTTCCCAAGTAATTAACCAGTCAAAAGAACAGTAAAAATGAATTCCTTCCCAGTAGGTCATTTTGGCCTGGTCAATATTCAAATTTCTGGGCTAATAAAAACTGTAAAAAAAAACCTACTTTTTAAAATGCAATTTTAAAGATTGTTGCTGGAGAGTAATTTTTAAAGTTTATATTGAACAGAAAATAATGGGCAAATGGCTCGTATCACAGAGGGCATTTTTTTAAAGTAATGTGTTCTAATCTAAATATGCTATGATTGTCATTGAGTGAAAATTTAAACTTATGTTATTTACCAGTTAATACACAGGACATATAGAAGATGGGATCTTTTCATTTAGTAGAAGGTCACCATCATTAATTATACAGCTGATGATTTTATAATAGGTCCTTCCAGTTCTTGGTCATTATTGAAGTATAATGCGTTGAAGATACGGCCTGTACAAAGGCAGAACAAGGATCTTAATTAGAATTCTGACAAGCCCACTCCAATAAAATGATGAGATTATTTGTAATTGATGTCACAATCAATTACCATTTAGTTCATCATGAGCATTCTAATAGGTCTGGCCTTGGTACTGGCCCCAGGACGTTGCTGAGTGAGTGGCTGCCCTGCTTATGCTGTTATTGAGACAGGAAGGCACATTTTCAGTCAGCATCCTAATGACCTCTTTTGAAGTCTATTAAATTAATGACCCTGTCACACTGTTTTGATCTCTTATAACCTCAGTTTGGGGTTTGTGTAACAAATGAATGTTTGGGAACCATGTGGCAAAAAAGATAGGTCTTTCTAAAACTTGAAACCTTGATATTACTTACTAATATTTAGTAATTTTATTGTGCAAGAAATAACAGCAAAAATGTAAATCATAGGGTTTGAATGTATTTTATAAAAGAGAACTTTAGGACACTTCTCCCTACCTCCAAAAGGCATGATTTTTATTTATAGTATCGAGATTTCTTTCTTTTTTTAAAGAGGCTCCTTTCTTCTCTAATTCTAGGTGCCAACAGGTCACGTGTGGTTAGAAGGCGATAATCTGCAGAATTCTACAGACTCCAGGTACTACGGACCTGTCCCATATGGACTAATAAGAGGCCGTATCTTCTTTAAGGTACGTTGTTTTCTGCTTAAAACATAGGCTTTCTTTTCTGAGCTGGGAAATAACGTTTCTTTCAAAATAAACTGTGGAATCTTCAGACTGTCAGTGGACTTCACTGTTACAATGACTACATGTTATGGACATGTTGGCCTTTCTAGCTATAAACATTATGCCTTCTCCCATTGTTTCAGGTAATTGAGAATAATTTCGTGTTTGAATAATAAAGTTCAGACTACCTTAGTTGTAGCGTAAGAAGCTTGTTAATTTGAGAACTCCAAAAATTTAATTCTCTCTCATACAACTTTTCCAACCATGTTCATATCCAGGACATATATTAACATGCATCTACACAAGAGCAGTCCAGAGTCCAGCTGGCTGTGATGCAGGGATACCCCAGCTAAGTACAGTGACTTTACTGTGCCTGCAGTAAACACATGATTCACAGTAAACAACACTGGCTTTTCACTTTGTCACAAGCGGTAAGGAGGAAAATAGACATGAATACTTGGGGCTGTTGGATAATTTACAGGATTTTTTACACTTAAGCAGATGTTATATTCAAGTACTTAGGTTTACAGGTAACTTTGAGAGGAGTCAAAGAACACATGCACAGCCCCACACACATTTATTTACATACCACATACATATTATTTCTTAAATGTTTGAAATGTTCCAAACTTTAGAGTTTAAATACACAACACACATACAAGTTTACTTTCTACAGTCTTACTTTGATGTAGAAAATTTGTTCCTGACTGAGGAATAAGGAGAAAATGTTTAATTATATGACATAAGGAAAGGGATGGATGGGAAAAAAGGTAATACATCATGTTTAATAATTGTCTTCAATCACATTTTGATTTTACAGATTTGGCCTCTGAGTGATTTTGGATTTCTACGTGACAGTCCTAATGGCCACAGATTTTCTGATGATTAGCAAGCACTTATTCTTTTGTTATGATTATTGTCTTCTGTTCAAGTGAATTTATTACTGTCACTGAAACCATGTACTTACTAATAAACTATTTGCTATTCAGTTTTATTTTTCATTGTTAAATGTAAAGAGTAAGGAACACATATTCTGCAAGCTATAGTTGTTCAAAACATGAATAAGTCATCCAAATTTTATGATATAAAAATATTTTTATGGAAAAAACCTAGAAAAACCTCACTTTTGAATTTTTGGTTTTATAGGTATAATGAAAAGTAATTTACTCCTCTTGAATATGCCTCATATTTTAGCTACATTTACAAGGCAGAGTAGTAACTATTCTTGTAAGTCCAAACCAACAATAAATACCAAGAGTCTGACCTCATGAAAAGCTGCTAAGTCACATGCTTGGATCACTCGTTTGCAATTAAGGCAGAAAGTTTCAGTGATCCCATAAAGGATTTCTTAAAATTTTTTAAATGAGTTCTGACTTACACTGTACATAAAATATTAAATATATAGAAAAATAAAATCTTTACAGTCTACTATAACCCATAACAACATGTTGTAAAAGTGCATTTTGTCGTAACAGCAATGCGATGGTCACCTTTTCTGACTCCAAGGCTATCCTTTTTACTGTTGCCACTTTGCCTTCTTATTACCTCTGAAATAACCTCATGAATATCCATATCCAGCCTTCATCATGGGAGAGCTAGGATCACATGTAATTCACAGAGATTCTAACGTAATTCTAATGACCTAAGAATCTGAGATAGTTTCACAAAAGATCTGTAACTTTAGCAGTTACAAATATGTTACTTCAGAAACTTAGTAACTAAAGAGGAATATGATGATATTATGACCCAATAAAAGAGGAGACATGCTTGTATGAAGAAAGAATTCTCATTTTGTACCAAGAAGAAAACGAACCAATAAGAAAATTCTCAGATAGGAATTCACTAAATTTATTCAAGTCCTCTTTTTTGTGATCTATAAATATAAAATTTAAATACATATAAATAGTGAAATTAACTTTCTATTAATATGGGTGGCCTTTACTTGTAGTCTTATATTTTCTCTGCAAAAAATAAAGCTGACAAAAAAGAATCCTACTTTTTTCTTTTTTATCAGCTTTATACATTTGCTTGACTGGACAAAGTTAGAGTGGACTCTTCTCCACATATCTTCTCCACGCATCTGAATATACTAAGGATTCCACTCTGAACAATTTCAGCTATAATGAAGGAGTTCTATAATGAGTGAACATGTATCACAAGAAATTAGGGTAACTTCTTCTATTTCATCCTTTGAAACACTGTATTTTCCACCACATCGGCAACTCAGAGAAAAAGAATGATCATCTGCAAAGAAAACAAAATAATGCTTTAAACATTTACAAGTAACTACTTTGTTAACACTTTTTAAAAAATTCAGCTATTCCACAGAAATTGCAAAATAAAAGAAAGAAGCTCAGTCAATATATATTTAAATGAGAACTTGAAAAAATTCTTATATAGGGGCAGTATTTCTAAAAATTACCTGCCAGAATATCTTTATCTACAGAGGTGATGGATTGAAGCTATGAAACAATAGGCCAGAGATCTTCTAGTGGAGAGCAGATGCTCAGAAGTGACCAATGAGGGGACAGAGCTCAGTGGTAGAGCATATGCTTGGCATGTACGACATCCTGGGTTCAATCCCCAGTGCCGCCATTAAAGGAGAAATTTTTTCTTTAATTAAAATTTTTTTTAAAAAGTGACCGATGAAATTTACTTGAAGTCTTCCATTTTCTTAAATTCATATAAGTTTTACCTTCTTCTGAATAACAGTTTGTCTAAAATATTACTGTGAAGGAAAAACAGCCCCACCTGTCACATCGGTAAGGAGCAGGCTTTTACCTGCCGTATATATACCCTTTTACAGAAAACTGCTGACTTGACAGTTTATCAAGTTCAGTATTTGAATACTCTCCGTTTTGGTATCACACTATTTCAAGAATGTTGACTTGAATATATAAACATACACTATAGTTTCTGTGGAAGCTGTGTCTGTGTACCTGTTTGTTTGGTGTTTACAAATGATTTAGGAACCAAAAGGACAATCACTGAAGTGAGATGCCCAAAGGAGGTTATATGGTGCAACATTTCACTTAGTAATGGTGGAAATTTTGTAAGTCTGTCATCTTTGGGAAGCTGAAATGCCTGGGCCTTTTAACGGAAAGAATCTCTGATCACTGGTCATTCCACTTTACTGTCATAGACAAGTGACTGTCAAAGAAAAATAATTACTTATCACATTATTTTACTACTGTCATTAAAAAGATTAGAGGTAAATAAACAGTCTCAAAAGACATGATTTCTTACAATCAAATTATCTTCATTCAGTTCTCAAACTTCATTTAATACTTAGATCTCATCATATGTCATGGAAAAAAAGAAGAAAAAGAAACAAAAAAATTCAACTGCCTTGCATTTGTTCTGTAATCAAGTTTGGTCTTGGAAAAATTAGCAATTAAATAAGCCAATTTTACATGTTTCTTTTATTAGTAAGGAAAACATTAATTCATTCAACCCAATCCTGTTTTCATTTGTCACCACAATCTTTTTTCTCTACAAAGAAAAATAATTTAATCTTGAATTTTAAAATGCTGGCATTTTCCCTATCTGAGCCAGCATATATATGTAGTAGAGCATGCTTTCAAAGTTAAACTTATTATTGTCTAAAAATGTACATATTCTAAACATTGATTTTCTTAAGCTAAATCTCCCTCTTGTTTTTTTTGCCACCTCAGTGAACACTGAGAAACAATCTGAGATGACATGTGCTTCGTAAATGATGCAGTGGCCACCATGGGCTACTGTGGAGGTTTGTCATAGATGATTCCAAATGTTAATGCTCACTAAAAACTCACATCTTGTTAAATTTCTTCTTATATTATTCTCCTGTCACTTAAAGTGATATCTTCACAGAAATCATCATTTTAAATATACTGAATGAAGACAGACTAACGAAACTGTATAACAGACTAACTGTAAGGAGAAAGGCCAACTTCAAGCTCGCCCTAGTTCTTCAGGTGTGCCCTTTAAGCATAATAAAATGCATCATTTCCTACTGTTCGTGGCTCAAGAAGCTGATAATCTGGCTATGTTTATCATGTTGGATTTCATCCACTTTTCTCTAGTTCTGGATCTTCACCTCCTAAGGTTATTCTGAAAATGACCATGAAGGAATTATCCAACGATTTTTTACTTGTCCAGCTGATTGCACTTTTTATTTAATTTCATCTGCCAAGACTGCTCTTTTTGATTGCAAGGACCAATTCAAAATCGCAAATTCAACTGCAAAACCTACATGACCTACAATATTTTTTAACATATTCCTGTAAAAATAATGGCTTCATGAAGCTATTGCTCAGTATTTTCTCCCCTAAGGATGAGGCCTATTTCCATCTTTACAATTATAAAAAATAGACACCTAAAGGACATTTGACACTTTTAAGATTAACTGTAGCTGCTTATAATTGATTCACTGGCTATAGCTGGGATGCTTCTTTATCTTCTTGGCTGACAAGTTTACTTCAGGGAGTCCCAAGGACAATAACATTTATCGTAATTCTTGATTTCATTTTGTTTATTTCCTTCAATATCTTGGCATTTTCATTTGTATCAAAAGGCCCATATATTTTTTGACTGAACAGATGTCTGAACCACTAATCCATATTCTTAATTTAAAATAAAATATTACATTATTAATTATATTTTAAAAATTTTACTGGAAAAAGTTAAAGTTAAAAAACTAGTTTTCACTAATTTTTTTTCAATTTTATTTTTTCAGACCCCTCTCATGAGGCTTGTATTTTATTTATTTTTTTTGTTAATGGAAATACTGGGGATGGAACCCTGGACCTGGTGCATGCTGAACACGTGCTCTAGGACCAAACTATACCCTCCACCCCCACTATTTTCAAATTATTGGAATTATTAGTAAACAAAATGTATTAGTCATATCAACTACAACAAGAATAACTAATTTGTCCAATGAGATTAAACACACACATACACTGATTTGATAAGCTGGCAATACTACATTTTTAAAAAATATTACTTAGCTGGGCAGGTCTCCCTGATAAATGACATGTTCTAATATATCCCCTTCACAAACTAGCAGGGAAACCAATGTCACTAGTGTATTCTATTTTCACAGCAGTAGCTCTTCCTGTTTACTCTGATGAAACTATCATCAACCCCTGGGAGCCCCAGGTACACAAAACCTCAAGTTTTCCAATCACTCACTGCAAATAAGAATTTCTACCCCAGGATTTCATTTGGCGGTTTGGTTTAGGAGCAGAGTGGCCCACAGATAAAAACATGATTCCCCTTTTAGGTCAATATAGCTTGTGACCCAACTTCCTAAGAGCACTTAACAATGTGCAATTAAAAAATAGTCCAGCAAACTTGGTTTCAGAAAGGACGGCTGTTTATCCACACTTATTAATACATTTCTATAAACCTGTAGGGAATTTGTACCCTAAGCTGAATAATAAAGTTAAAGGGTAAAGAGTACATAAAAATTCTAGAAAATAATAAGATTTGCTTCATTTGCTCAGAGAAACATGGAAGTGTGGTATTCATGGCTTCCGTTTCGAAAAAGGAACTTAATGAAGTCTAACCAGAGCAATTCACAGAACTAATTAAAAGAATGAAGAAATTAAGTTAGATGTAAGTTTTAAAATTCTACTAATAGGAAAGAGGAAAAGACATGACTTCGTGGTAGGTAAAAAGGGAGTGATTTTTCTTTTCCACCTAAGACACAAAAGGTGGGGTAAGAATCAAGCTCCAAGTAAAAGAGTAAATAATATGTTTAACATTAAAAGCCCTGCCCTGACAATTTATGATTCCAATGAAGAAACAAAAATAAATACAAATTTTAATTGGAATTCATCTCAAATGTCAACATAGGAAGGATGGAAAATTTTTTGACTTTATTTTCTCTATTACACAGATGGAGAGTAAACCAAAACTCGAAGTAGCTTAAGAAAGAAAACCTTATGAAACCTTATGTACCCAACATCTAAATAGAATAGAAAAAAATAACTGGAAATGAGTCACATGGGAACATCAATAAAGTTTAGAATGAAACAAAAATATTCCAAACAAAAACACCCACGTACATATACTAAGCCAAACTATTATTTCTTTTTAGGATTTCCAAACATTCTATGAGGCTTTCTTTCATATACAAAGTTCCTAAAATTTTTCCTCACTGTAATCAAGAGAGAAAAATGATTCCGACCTTCATTCCAAGACATTTCTTCAAGATATACTTGAGCATCTACTGGTCCCATGTTTCTTAGATCATCTTCTGTAAAATCATAGAATAAGACACAATTTTGACACTTAAATCACAAACATGAAGAATGCTACTAAGAAGGCAACTCTAGTCTGGTCTCTACAATTCTGGTTTACTTATTTAAGAACTTAGCTTACAACTTTTGATGGCAGTTTTAATGCTATCCCAACTTCAGCTGACTAAAAAAATCTACAACATCTTTAACAATCAAAATATATCACACTTTCCACAAATAAGCCACAAGCAAAATTGTGAAACTGATTTTGATGATTCCTTATGATCAACTGCTACAGAGGGATATTTGTGAGATAAATTATATCTGTATCCAAGGCAGTGTGGAGTCTGTTAAAAATAACTGCATTTGAACCTTAGTTATAATATTTTACAAGTTTTTTAACCTTATATATATATTTCAGGTTATCTCTTATTTACTTTAGAAGGGCTGTTGTGAACTGAATTATGACCTCCCCACCCCCAATTCTTATGTTGAAGCTCCAACCCCCAATGTGACTGTATTTGGTGATAAGGCTTTTTAGGAGGTAAAGTTAAATGAAGTCACAAGAGTGGGGTCCTAATCTGATAGAACTGATGTCCTTATGAGAAGAAGATGAGAGAGGTCTCTCTCCACTCATGCACAGAGAAAAGTATCATATGAAGACACACAAGAAAGAGGCCGTTTGCAAGCCAGAAAGAGAAATGACCAGGATCCATATCAACTCGCACCTTGAGCTTGGTATTTTCAGCCTCCAGAACTGTGAGAAATACATTTTTGTTGTTTAAGCCACCCAGCCTATGGAATTTTGTTATGGCAGATGGAGCAGACTAATACAAGCATGTTCTTCCAACCAAATGAGATCAGGCTAAAAGTGCTTTAAAGAATAAAAGCTCTAACTGCATGTAAGGGGCTGTTAGTCATCTGATTTTTAATTGTTCACAACAGAGTAATGGGTAACTTAAAGGAAGAATTATTTAAAAATATTTCAATAACCATGCAACACAACTGTACCGTAGTAATGTTCCGTTGCTGTTTTCTGGGCCAAAGTTTTCCCTACAGATGGAAACCTGGAATTCCACCTAAATTTAGTAGGAACATGATCTAGGTAGTATAAGCATGCACTCTTGCTTAAACAAATGTACTTAAAGACAAAGAAAGCAATTAAGAGAAGCACTTATCTTTGTTTTTAAAGGCATGTTATACTTCCCGCATGCTTGTTCTAGAAATCAATGCTTAAAAGAAACTACTAAATTCTAGCCCCCACCCAATGAAATTTTTCTTTAGCTGTCTCACTAGTCTCTTGTTCACTTGCTGAGAATGCTTCCCTTTGTTCTGTTGTGTGAATGCCTACAATTTAATTATATTTAATAACTGCCTGTTCAAAATTTATTGGTGAGTTACACAATTTTAAAATAGATGAAAAGATTATACAATATTTTGAACTCACCATGGTTTTCTATTAGGGTATTTCAAATAATCACTATATTTCTACTGGGTATCAACAGTCTGTTAAACTGTCCTAAAACCCAAAGATAAAGACTTTGCCCAGTGGTCAGAGGTGGTTCTTCCACCTCTGCATGCCCAGTGAATAGCCCATGCAGAGTGTATCAGTATGAGAAGTAATTTCTGAACAAAACAATTTAATTTCCACACTCTCTATAAAGTATACATGGCTATAGGTTATTGGTTATTCAGTACTCCAAATTAAAAAAAAATTCTACTTAAAAGTCACGTCACAGATGGAGAAAAAAATCTTACCACATGTTTCAATTTCTTACTTAGAAGGCCCAAGATAGTTTGCTTGAATGTGGAAATGAAAGTTTTAGATTTGAAGAATGGGGGTAACTGGCACTTAATGGACCCTAGTTAGGGGAGAAACAGGTATAAATAATTTACAATCAGGTTGCCTATACTCCAGGGTATCTTACAGATATCTTAATTTTGAAATCAATGAAAGCAAATCAGACACAGCAGAGGTGATGACAAGATGAATAAAGCTTCTTAATCTAACCTATCCTGGACACCTGTAACAGATAAACTGTACGAAAAGACAACCCATTCATAAATATCCATTATACCATTTTTATTTTAAAATAACTAGTGAGAAATAACTGGCAAACGTAACTGTCAAGCAAGTCCTCTTTGCATTGTTCTGCTCCTCTACTAGGAAACTACTGTTACTCTCACCCAGTTACTATTTCATGTGGAACCCTTTTTATTATTTCACCTTCTCAAAAAAGTGGCTTTTACATTTTTATGATTTTTTTCTTCTTTCTGTACAGGAACTTTAGAGTAGTTAACTATTTCTTAGTTGAAAGATCAGCTCAGACCATATATCATTGTAAAAGGGAAAGAAAATAGAACACAAAAGTGGTTATTAGTACTTTACCCAAGGTCAGAGTTAAAAGTATATTAAAATATTCTCCTGTTCTGTGGCTATCTAAACATCTATATATTGACCTGATTATTCAATAATATGTGTACATAGTTCAAGTTTTATGGGGATTCTGGTTTTAATAGCCAGTATTTGACACAAGAGAGGACACAGGCTTCCCCTGCTATGCGAAAGTAGAGCATTCCTCTGAAACCTTTTGTAAGACAAAATGGGTAAAGTGAAGGAGCAATTACCTCAAGACGCATCTTGCTAATGGATGCATAAATCAAGATAATGCGCAGATGCTCACAGACACAGTTCAAAGCTATGGTGACTTGATGGCTGAATGCAGTTCCTGGGGAAAGAGGTTGGCGGTGCCACTCTTGCTGCCTGGGGCCCGGGGTGCATGCTGCTCAGGGGCTCACTGCTAAACAAATGCTACACACTAATTTACGCTTTTCATCTTTTTTTGGTAAAATTGAAAATGCTCTTCAGATTTCTTTCAATTCAGTGAAAGCAGGTACTAATGTAGGTATTTCATGAAAGCAAAGTGGTGTAAAGCGACTTTTTGAAAAGTGGGGGATACCTGTATGATTCCCCACATTATGTGAATTTAACAGGCAAAACCATCCTGTGATGTTGGGAATGGGGAGTGAGTACTGAAAAGAGTCACATGGGCCTTCTGGGGTGCTGGTTAGTTCGATGGGTGTGTTTACTGTCCATCAAGCTGTATACTTAGGATTGGTGCATTTCTTTGTATGTATGATATACTTCAATAAAAAGTTCTAAGGGTAGTGTGCTGAAATTCTAATGGATTTATTTTTAAATAGAAATAAGGAAAGAAAAGTTAGGGGAAAGAAATGAAAAGCTTCATAAGAAAGTATGTATTCTTTGAAAGGACAGTAATCTAACAATTTCTGTAAAAGGCCAGGGGTGATTAAATCAGGGGGAAATTGGATCCCTGGAGAACTATATAATGAGCAGAGAGAGTACACACAAGTAAAGGTGAATCTAAATGTGGGGCGGGGGAGGGGCGTAGGGAGGAGACCACAATCTTTTGTTAAGAGGCAGGTGTCCAGGGAATGGGGCAACAGCAACTTCCCCCCTACTATGATTACAAGCAAGAAGTACAAACAAATCAATGTTTTTTTTTTTCTTTTTAAATAATGATCTCTGCTTGTACACCATTGTAGTTATAATTAGAAAACTTAATTCCTCCCTAGCCCTTAAAGTAACTGACAGGAACCCTGTAATTAGCTTTGATAATTGTCTACTCATCAGATACTGCATCAACAAAAAAGATAAGTCCGTTTTCTTTTGAGTTTTACATATTATAGTTTTGCTTATTACAATGAAATATTTAACAGGTATCTGAAAATACAAACCCCATCTCAAAGTTCTCCTTAATGTGACACTACAAAAAATGTTGAGAAAACAGAAACTGACTTAGAAAGTGATTTAATTAAAGAAACAACCAAGATTTAAATAGGTAATCTTAGTTACAGAATGGTAATAAAAAAAAAAAAATCAAAAACAAAAAAACCAGCATTTGGAAAGAAAACACACTGCCTGGCATTCGGTGAACTCTATCTTGAGTCCAATGACACTGCATGATTCCTAATTCTTTTGATGCGAATGGGTTCAGCTTTTTCTAAGGTATCTAGGAACATTAAGGTCTGTTCACACCCTGTGCTGCACTCCCAAGCTTAGCCAAATAAGGAGACACGACAAACTTCCAGATTTACTTACATATAGAAAACAATGTTAAAGAGAGATTCCTGAGGAATATAATGTTAAAAATCAAATAATTTATGTGGTTACTTGAAAAAGAATCTTTCAACCTTTAGAAGTATAAGCCCTTCTGACCTTGTGTTCTATTGGATTTGTCTGACAACAAGAAGTGAAAGAATTCTGTGGCTCCATTGTCTCAACAGTGGGATCTAAGAAAACACTGGCAGGACTCATCAGAGAGGTTTATGAGCCCGCAATTCAAAGAGATTAAAAGGAAAATCTACGGAGATTCTTTCACACTGAAGAATAACATTAAATAACTATTAGCAGCTTGGTTCAGTAAAGCTTACTAGAGCTCTCGCTGGGTCATTCACAACTTTCTAAAAGAGGAAAGGTTTTTTTCAGCTCCATTTGGGAATCAATAAATATTTCTTACTTCTTACAAGACAATGGAATTCCAGTCTTTTAAAACTTCCTCCTAATGACAGTAAAATTTCTAAAACAGCTCTTTGTTTGCTGCCTAAATAATTACACTTCCTAATCCCAGGAAACCTTTTCTAACTATAGCTACAATTCAAATAAATAAGTAAAAATAAATAAATAACAGCGACAAAAAGCTACTGAGGAGAGGAATTTAACTTTCTTCCTTATGGATCAGATATCTAAAAGCACAATATTGGCCAAAAGATTGAGTCTATCTGCAACTCTGCCCTTACTAATCACGCTGTAGCAACATTGTGCCACTCAAGTGATCAAGTCCCCAGAATGCTCTAATTTAGCAGTTAGTCAATTATACTTATTTTTATGCCACTTAAAATACTTTAAGAAGTTTATTTCGAACTTAAAGAAGTCATCTATGTGTGTTAAAAGCAAACAGCTGTATTTTCCTTTAGGTCTAACCTAGTATCTTGTTTTAAAACCAAGTAATTTAATTTTAAACGATCATTCTTAAAAATCATTTCACTATACCTAATTAAATTTCTCACATAGGAAATAACTTGAAGAAAGTCAGTTTCCTTGTCCTTAATAGTCTGTTCTTGGAACAATCTCTACTTTGATAAAAGATTCAGAATCAGGCAACATTTAACTTGAAACCTGCCCATTAAATCATAAAGCTCTATAATCCTTTCCCAGATGAAATTAAAGAGTCACAACTGCAAGGATTTCCACACTGAAGAAAAATTACAAAGTTGGAAATTAATTATGGACTTGAAGAACTAGAGCTTTTATAAGCTGAATGTAAACCCAGTGCTCATGAAAGGTACCACATGAAACCTGGAAACTGAATTTCATGTTTCACTACAGAAAGGTAAAACACAGCAGCAGAAATACTCCTGGCCTCTCATTCTGACCCTCAAATATGCCTCATTCCTGACTATTTGGAACTAAAATAGTAGGTTGTACACACCTATTCAAAACTTGGCAGCCCAATACAGTGATTAAGAGTCAGAGAATGGTTTTGAGTTTCCTCTCTACCAGCTACTAGCTATGTGACCTTAGTCAAATTACTTAAACCCTCTGAGCCTCAGACTCCTCAGGAAAAGAGATACTAGTATCCTCCTTAGAAGGTTGTTAAACAATGATTAAAAGACGATTACCACAGTTCCAGTGCTCAACAAATGTCAGCTATTTTAACTGTTATTATTTCATACTGTTTGTGTTGACCTGTCTATATGAGACCATAGGAAAATGACTCAACTATTGAGGGGAAGAAGGGGTAGTCTCAAGTACCACAATGTAGGAAGGTAGTAACTCTTGACCTTGTTGAGATCTGCAACAGTGTTAAGAAGTTTGATGTACTTTGTTATTGTGAGTCCCATTAAAATTGATCCATTATTATCAAAGCCATAGTACATATAATTATGTAGTCCTTCCAAAGCATCAAACAGAACTGAAAGATGGGAGCCAAATTCAAGATAACTAATTTGTGGATTAAATTCAGAGGTTAGACATAATAACAGTAGATTTGAGTATCAGGGAAGACTTTGGGGGGGGCTTGGTGGGAGGGAGATAGGAAGACTTGAATTGGAACTTGAACAAAGAATAAGCTGCAAAGAATCAGAATGGGAGGATATTCTGAGTAACGATAAACAGCATAAGCATATGTGTTTGGGAGTCTCTAAATGGATGGGGAAAGGATTCACATTAGGTCTGTGACTGGTGATAAGGTTGGAAAATGTATTTAGGGACAAACTTAAAAGCTCTGTCCCATTTAAATTCCAGGTGAATGGGTAAATGTTGTGTTAGGGAGAGGGTAGTTATGTAAGTTCTTAAACAGAGGAATAAAAAAGAAAGCTAGACCAATCAAAGTGTAAATGACTGTGGGGGGCAGGCCAATTAGCAGCTGTGGAAATATCCTGAGTATATGTTATAATTTGGGTATGGACTACTGTGGTAGCTGTGAGAATAAAAAGATCACGTAAAAAAAAAAAAACCACTAAAAATGAATGCCAATATTCATTTCTAATTCATTGGCTATACACTGAACAAACTAGAAGCACTCAGAGTATAATACGAAACAAAGATTTCAAGGCTGAGGGTTAAAAACAAGCAATGAGAAAGGTGTACCCAGTCTTTGTTTTGAATGCACTGATTTCAACTAGGTCAAGTACCCAAGTAGGAACTGGGAGAGAGGCTAAAGTTGGAGACACAAACTTCCTAAGATCCTGCATTTTCTGTTACTAAATCAGAACTTCCAATTATATCCAAGAATACCAGGATTATTACTATAATCTTGCCCATAGGTTTCAATAAACATTTGAAACTAGCCAAATTTTTATTCAAAATCATTGAGAAATTATCTTAAAATACATTTTCATTGCAGAAAAGTTATTTGCATTCAAGTAAAAGTAACAAATAATGTGAGTAGTCACGTTCTTGTGACAAATAAGATGGAGCAGGAGGACCCTCACAGAAAGTTCTGTCTATACTCTCTTCTCTCTGAATAAATGCCAGGCCCTAACTGTCTAGATGGATTTTCTGCATCATTTCACATACTTACTTTTCCCAGAAACAAGTCACCAAAAAAACATGCCCCCTGATGCTTATCTTCAAGTTTTACCTGAAGCACATTTTTACAGCCAATTTTCAAATTCCTAAAACCAAATAGAAATACTGATATGACCATAAATGGAAACCCTAATCTAATACAAATATTTTATAAGGGTCAGTTCTAGCACATAATTTACACAACTATCTACTGAACTGAAGTCATTATTCCAGTTAACCCAAATTCTTATTATCTACATTTAAAAGTATTATTTCCTTTCCTATTGAACTAATCAGTCTTCAACATTGACTTGCTTTTCAGGAAGGATTCTTATTTTAAGCTTAAGAAACTATATGTTAATTCAGTTCTCTAAAACAAACATTGATGGGGTTTTAAGATACATTGTTCATTTGGTCTAAGATTTTATTGCTTATCTCCCATTCTCAAATATTTATACGAACAAAGGGATGAACTGAACTGTATAATACAGTACTAGAAACGATCTTTTGTATCTAGGTAACGAGAGTATAGCTGATTAGCTTAAAGACACACTAACTCTACAATGTCTGGCTCAATCCTCTTCAGAGCCTGGCTGTCTTGGGTATCCAAGTACTTGGCCAACTGTGCAGGATGAAAGCTCTGCATTATCAAAATAATTCATTAACAGAGAGTATCTTAAAATAAAATAATATGCCACCAAGGATGCCAATTATTAGATACAATCCACTTTTTTTTTAATAAGATAATTTAACTGACTTCATTTGAAGGTTTGTTCCTCTTCAGATCATAGTGAACTAACTCATAAGCTGTGTCACTCTAGAGAGCCACTGAGACATCAGAGATCTGTGACCGTCACATTACAAAGCTACTGAATCATGATCCCTATTATTTTTCTATGATATACTGCTAGTGTGATTTTTTTAATACACCTAGTATGAGAAAACTCCCCACAAGATTTTAAGGGCACAAAAATGTATTCAACAGATATTATTCATATGAACATTTTACAAATCCTAGAAAGATTTTCCAAAGTGTTTATCTGGTCGTCTGAAGTGCAAAGCCTAATCCTGAATAACAGCATCTCTTTCAAGGAAACATGGGAAACAGCCTTTTGGAAGCATCTTTAGAACAATAAGGTAAATATGCCCAACTGGAACTAACTGATTAAATTCACTACTTAACATTGCTTTCAAAATGTATAGTATCTGGAAATAGAATGTTACTCATCCTTTTTTAGATTTGGTTTTCTTTAGCCTGGCCAACGTTGCCCTAAAATAAAACGTCAACTAAGAATACAGAAATGGAAACAAGGGAGAAAAAATACAGGTACTTTACATTGGGTCATCTACCCTAGACTTTTTCTTTTGATAAAAATTTCTTTTGTGAAGCAAAGAAATATGGATGTCAAGGGCTCCTTTAAATGATCTTTTAGAGAAACAAATGGTTGTAGGCAATGTTGATGAGGCTTTCCTTATAACAGGGCACCAACTCTGAGCTGTGAAATATGAGAAGCATTCAACACCAGCCAATAAAACATCTCCTGCCTTCTTCCCAAGCATTAAAGAATTCAAACTTATTTTGTACTCCACATTAATGGAGGGAAGGAAACAAACATATTTAAAGCACACCCTATGAAAAGAAAGTTCTACAATGAACTGTCACCACATGCAAAAAGAGTTCTGTATAACAAAGCTATTTTCATGTCCCCAGGGGGTGACCCAGAAAAAAAAGAGTGCTTTGACCTGGTTATAACAAATTCTCTCTCTCTTGGTAACCTATCCTGGTCTTTAACAAATTATCACTCTCAAAGGTTTTCCTTCTATCAAATCTAAATCCTCACTGTTAGAAGTTCAAGTTCATTTCCTTCTTTTGAGGAGCCACTTACTGATGATGGGTCAAGAAGGAAAAATTAATTTTGCTATTTAAAAGAAATGACAATACAAAACTAGGTTTATTATGAGATTTTTTAAAAGAGCTTTAGTGTGAAAGGCTTAAAACCAGCAAGTTATATTTGGATAAGAAACTTCTAATTCTTACCTAAACAGCAAGCCAATCTCAATTTAAAACTGAGACAAAGCATTCTCACTATCTGGAGCCTCTAGTAATGAAGGAAATACTTAGTACTTAATATCTGAGATACATTTTAAAATGTCATGAAAATTTGCATTCCTGCTGTCCTTCTAGAATAGCTCAATTCAGTAATCACCCATCTGAAAACTTGCAGAGCAAACTACGATATAAATTTCTAGCAGAATTTTGCTTTTCTTCAACCTGGCCAACATTACCCTAAAACAAAATGTCAACTAAAAATACAGAAATGGTAATGAGGGAGAAAAAATACAGGTACTTTACATTAGATTATCTACCCTACACTTTTTCTTTTGATAATTTATTTTGTGAAGCAAAGAAATACAGATGTCAAGGGCTCCTTTAAATGATGCTCCTTTAAATAAATGCCTATGAACCTAAATCATGAATCAGGCCCAACTCTCACTGTATTTGGTTTGTCTAAACTTTGTTGTGACCTCATCAATGACCTACAAGAATCCCCTGTACAGTAGGCTACAGTTGCTTCCATTAAAACCTCAAAATCAAGGACTCAAAGCTCAAAAGAAATCCACATTTCCAAGGACTTCTCAAAGGCAATGAGAAAGGCCTGAAGATGCTGATTATCTTTCTTCCAACATCTCTTAAACCTTCCTTCATGCAATTCTATTGCTCACTTTTAACCCTATTTCTCTCCATTTCTGGTCTTCCTCACCTCACCCTATACCTTAGCGAGAGAGAATATTTTTTGGTTCTTGATCTCCCCCTCCTTCTCCCCTCTTTAGACAACAGTCAGTTTCATTGATAGGTTTCTTAATAGCACCAAGCTGTGGAGTGGCAAAAATGCAGAGCGACAGTACAAGTACGTACCCTACGCTCCTTAAGATACAGTTTGGTGGATTGTCCTCACCTTAAGCAAATCGTCACCACAGAATAAAGACTGGTAGAGACGTGCAAAGCACCAGGAGAGATTGTCATCTCCTGTAGAACTTGGTCACTTTAGGAACATAGGTAAATTCTCACACACAACACATTTATGTGTATTAGTTTCAACACTTTCAGAGAAATTTTACCATGTGAACCAAAGTCAAAGATGTATCTATAGATAAAAGCCATCTTCAAATGGAATCACCTCTACAGTCTTTTGCCAGAAGTACAAATGTGTTTACAAAAGAAATACACCCTCTGAAAGATGCTCATATATGTACCAAATAGGATATACTCCAGCCATAATTGAAAGTTAATCCAAATTCACTGCAAAAGTACACTCAGTCACTATTAAGAACAAATACTCTAGTATGTAAACAAATAGCTCATGAAGTCTTTACACAAAGGTATCACACACTGCCTGTAAGAAATATTTAATTTTCTAATACAACTCCCTCTGAAAATAGATACAGATACTCTATATATATCACTGGGTTTATCCTATGATGCTGTGTTTTAGAAATAAAGCCTTATTTCTCAAATCAAATTTTCACAACCCTAGTAGTAGGAGGCTTAACATCACTTTGTTAGGTTGATGGTGTGCCAGTGCAGGGCATGGGACGGGACTCAATAATCAAATATAGAGACAGCGAGCTTTTATCAACACATCCGAGTCAATGCTTAGCCTGGTGCGCTATCTCAGAGAGCAATTGAGTGTTTTCCCCACAGGCTGTAACTGATTATTGACTCCCGCCATTAGCATGGAGGGTGCATACTGAAGGTTCAAATAGAAGGCTGAGGGACTCCTATCCCAAGGCCAGTGCTGAAAGACAGCCTATCACTTCGTGTAACTGCAGTCCATGTGTGACAAACCTGACCTACATTTCTCCCTTTCTTTCTCGGAAGAGCTTGTCACTGTTTTAAGAAGCTATTTTCTAAAATGCATAAAAGAAATGACTTTTAAAATTGCTTAGGAAATATGCATTCCTAAAATACCTTTTATAGCAATCTTACAAGGATTATAGTTTATCCAGGAGATAATCATGAAAACCTAGCTTTAAACAAGCTCAGAGACAGCAAATAATGCTTTTATGGTGTTATCCTTTACAGTGTCTCCCTTTAGATTGTCATTTTTACAGCATACAGTCTTAAAAGCACTACAATTAAAATTTTAATCAGAACATAATAAAATTTAATAAGTTTTTAAACAAAAAATATTAATTAGGAACATGTAATTATGTATTTTTCTTTAGTTATAAAAAGTAGCTTTCACGGCTTCACAAGAAGCCACATCCAAGTAGTTTTGTTAACTTCTCAGTGGATACACAGTAATCACTACTAAGAATAGGGCATAGTTAAAAACAATGATGGAGGGGAGGAGTAAAAGAGGCAATAATAACTTGGTGCAATGCTAGAAAATGCTCCCCAGGAATGGCTGCAGACTGCGCTTCAAAGAGTTGCCAATGTGCAGGTGCTCCTCACAAGTACCTACCATGCCGCTGCAGGTCATACTCTTTTTTTGTCTCTTCATTCCCTAGAATTTTCCATGCCTGATCAATCTCGATGAATTTCTGTATACACTCCTCCACTGTTCCTGCTGGCACATCTGCACTTTGTTTATCTGGATGATACTGCCAATCAAAAATAAGGGGGGGTGATAAGTAGAGAGGGTTGAGTGGGGGTAGGTAAAAAAAAAATGTAAACCTGAGCTTTAGTTAAGAGAGAAGGTAATGAGAAGATGAAAACTAAGATGCCAAGCAACGAGACAACAGTGTTGGGCACAGGAGACAACTGCCAGGTTAATTAGACCACTGGAGTAGCTATAAATCCACCAGTGACATGACTTGTCACAACGTGCAAAGACAGCATTTTCTGGATAATTTGCTGATGGAATCACTGGTCTCAAGGACAATTTACCTAGAGAGGATGACTAACACAAGCAGAAATAGGTACATGCAGACTAGTAGGACATAACAAAGGAAGAGTACAAACTATGCAGAGTATGAAGCTCCCCTTATAAAATGTGCATGGCTGTATGTATCATCACAGTGGACTACTAGACTTTCTTATGAAATTATACAATTTTACTTTAAAATACAACATTTTTCATCTTCTGGCTCAGCCCAGAAGATTTTAAAGTTAAAAGTCCCCAAACACAAGTTTTTAACTGAAAAATGATTATTTTAGGGCAGATTCATAAGAAACAACTTTAAAGAATGGAATAAAATACTTGAATACAAATTAATTCATCAATAAATCTTTCTTATATTTGTTTTCATGTTGAAATTCTCCACACTGCTGGCGATCCTCACTAGCAGAGCAAAAGCTATTGTGGTATTTGGTTGCCGAAAAGAACTAATGAACATCATGCATGCTGGGAAAACGATTACAGGGCAAAGAAAGAGAATCAGGCTTCTATTTTCCCGCTGGCAAACTCTCTCTCTTTCTCTCTTCCTATGACAACTCTACCAGCTATCAACATTTAAATATTTAAGCTGATTAAAATAATGACTGAAGAAAAAAGGAAACTAAGGCTTTATTGTTTCATCTTTTTTAGGCCATGATTTAACAAATGATGCTCGTCTGTTATTCCCATACTGGGGTTTAAGTAATCCTTAAGGCTAGGATATTAAGTAATGTACCAAAGCCAAAATAAAGTGGGTTACATTAAAGTTCTCTTGCTAATCCTTCTTCTAACACTATATGAAGAAGATTTGTGTAACAAGTTTGGTAGGTTTCAATGTTATTACATGCAATATGCTCAAATACAACACTAGTATACATTTAAGATATACTTACATGTGAAGACTCAATTTCAGTATCTCACAAGCACTGAGTAAGGCCCTAGAGAAATATTCTAATCTTATAGCTGTATACTATACAGACTAGAAGGTGGCACAGACTAGAAGGAGCACAGACTAGAAGGTGGCAAGTAATTTTGAACAGGCCACCATAAAAATGAATAGTGGCTGGTACAATGAACAGAACAGACTGGGCCTGTTCATGCTCCAACCTGACCAAGAAAGCCCTATAAAGCCAAGAATTAGTTCCTGGCTGCCCCAAACTAAAAGCTATTACTAAATTTTGAGTCATATAGCAGTTCCATGGTAGTTAAAGCACAATTCAACCTCTTTCAATAAGCAATTTGTTATTTTCCTGACTATGATTTTAAATAACTAATTCACCATCTGAGGCTTTTCGATCTATTCTGCTGTGCTACTAGAATGCAGTACATTTTATTCTGTGATACAGGCTTTAGCTTAAAAATGACAGTTACAACAAGAGAGTATGTCATTTGGGGTGCTAAAAGCCTCAGTCCAATTTGTTCTGACAGCAAGTTCCAGAACAAAATGAAGGTCTAAAAAAGATTAATACATTCTGTGGTAGGCTGATAATAGCCCCCAAAGATATCAGGTCCTAACCCCTGGTACCTGTAATGTCACTTTATTTGGGGGAAAGGTCTTTGCAGTGTGATTAAGTTAAAGATCTTGAAACAGGGAGATTATCCTGAATTGTCCAGGTGGATCCTAAATACAATCAAAGTGTTTTTATAGGAAAGAGGCAGAGAGAGACCTGACACACAGCAGGGAAGGTGATGTACAGAGAGCGATTTTAAACACTAGCCTTAAAGACTGGAGTGATGAGGCCACAAGCCAAGGAATGTTGGCAGGCACCAGATGGAAGAGACAAGGAATAGATCATCCTTTAGAGCCTCTAGAGGAATCATGACCCAGCCAACACCTTGATTTGGGCCCAATTATATTGCTTTTGGACTTACAGCTTCCAGAATTGTGAAAGAATAAACTTCTGTTGTTTTAAGCCACCAAGTTTGTGGTAATTTATTTCAGCAACCACGTGAAATTATACAGTCTAAATACATCTATGGCTTAAAATTGGACTTTAACAGACATTACAACTTTTAAAGATGTTTCAATTACAAGGTCTATTAATAAAATGGTGTCATTATTTTGCACATTCTTAACTTAAAATCTGTAACTTTTTACTACCCATGGAAACCAAGCCTCTCATACTAGGTTTCAGGGCTTTCTAACCCCCAAGTGAATATTAGATCTTTTCCTTACTATTTCTGTATTAGAGCCCTCCAATAAGAGGCAGGCTCAAGCATGCACTATCACCCTAAGAGACCACGGCCATTTTCTTCTTGCTGTCAAGGCTTCTTTTATCTTTGCTCTTCTTTTCTTTGAATCCCACTAGCCAAACCTTCCCACTGTTGAGAGCCCAAAGCTATTCCTACTTCATTCATTCAATGAATAAATGAAAGACAGAGAAACTCTAAAGCATTCTGTGATCCAGGGGCTGGCTTACTAACTACCTGAGAAGCCAGAAAGAGCCACAAAAAAGATAGCATGGACTTCTTTATATTGGAAAAAAGCCAGCTAAATCATACAAACAACAGGGAGTTCTGAGGAAAACATTCACCAATTAAATAAAGAAAATACTGACATTCTTTATTAACAGAATAGGTACGTACTAAAATCAATGTTGCAAAGTTCATTTATTTTAACTTCTATTTGCCACCATACTAAATTGAAATGCATTTTGCTGGAATTGGAAGAATTTAAGTCACCTGGAAGGAAAGAATTCAAAATTAAGAAGTCAGCAAATCTTGCTACAAACAACTGAAAAATGAAAGTTTAAGAAATTACCAATTACTATAGCCTCAAAGGAAAAAAAGGGAAAGAAATGGAAAGAAATAATATATTCATGATGGGAAATTCATGCCAATTTCCCCTCAAATGATACAAAAATGTTATGCAATTCTTATCAAAATTCCAGTGAGCCAGTTCTGTGTTTATATGGAACAACAAAAGATCTAGAACAGGCAAAAGAATTTTTAAAAAGTACAAAGTCAAAGGCCTTACATGACCTGATTTCAAGACTTACTACAAAGCTATGGTAATCAAGACTGTAGAACTGGCATAAACACATACAAACAAATCGATCTAGTGGAACAGAAGAGTCTAGAAATAGACCATACATATACAGTCACTTGATTTTCAATAAATGTGCCAAGGCAATTCACTTGGGAAAGAACAGTCTAGAACAAATGGTGCTGAAACAACTGGGTGTCCATGTGGAAAAAAAAAAATCAACATCAATCCCCATCTCATTTCATACACAAAAATTAATTCAATATGAATCATAGATATAAATATAAAACAGAGAACCATAAAGCTTCTAGAAGGAAACACAAGAGAATATCTTTGCCCCTTGGGGTAGGCACAGATTGCTTTGACAGAAAACAAAAAGCACAAACTTATAATGACATAAAATGGATAAACTGAACTTCATCAAATTTTAAAACTTTCTGTACATCAAGGATACCATTAAGAAAATTAACAGCCACAAACTGGGAAAAAAAAAATACTGGCTAAATATTTCTCTAACAAAGAACTTGTACCAGAATATATAAAAAAAAAAAATTCTATAAATTGATACTAAAAAGACATACTAATTAAAAATTGTGGGAAAAAACTTGAACACTTTTCAAAAGAAGACAAATGAATAGACAATGTACACATCAATGTACACCCAAACTTTTTCATTAGTTATCAGGAAAAACGTGTATTAAAGTCATGAGATACTACTAAACATATTAACAGAATGGCTAAAATAAAAAAGACTGATAACACTAAATGCTGCTGAGAATATGGAATAATAGGAACTTTCATAGGCTGCTGGCAGTAAACAATTTGGCAATTTCTTATAAAGGTACACATACATCTACTCTATGGTCAAGCAATTCCGATTCTGGATATACACCTAAGAAAAATAAAACATAAAAATGTATGTCCACAAAAAGGCTTATTCATAACCGCCAGAAACTGGAATCATAAATATCTATCAACAGGAGAATGGATACACTTTGGTATATTCTATACTATTCAACAACAATAAAGAAAAAAACTATGATACACTCAGTAATAAAACAGATGAATATCTAAAACATTAGTGTTGAGCAAAAGAAGAAACAAAAGGGTACACAGTATGTGATTACACTGATATGAAATCCAAATTCAGGCAAAACTAGTTCATACAGTTGGCCTTCGATCTATGGACATGCCATTTCATATAAAAGACTTGAACATCCTCGGACTGTAGTATCCTTGGGATGTCCTGGAACCAATCCCTTGAGGATACCAAGGGATGACAGTAGTGACAAAAATTAACAGTTGGTTTTCCGGTGGGGGTAGGGGGTGGAAATTAACTGGAAAGGGGCATAAAGGAATTTTCTGGAGGAATGGAAATGTTCTATATATTGTTTGAGATAATGGTTACATAATACCACCTCTCACCAAACTGAACACTTAAGATCTGTGCATTTAAACATCATCAGACATGTCTAAATGTTTTTAAAGGAATTTAGTAAATCTTTCTAAGCCAGTAAGGGAAAATGAGAAATTTCTCCCAATGTTAAACAGAGAAAAAAGCACAACATAAAAAACTAATGAAAAGACTGATATGAAAGGTTTGAATGACAGACCAGTTTAGACTGGTTTATTACTTTCAAGTACATATGGCAACCTCTGAAAACATTAAAAAGTTAAGTATTGCTGAGTAGAAGACTACAGTATATTCAAAATTTAAAAATCATAAATACGTTACAATACTAAAAATACTGAGAGTGGGTGTCTGTGATTCTTTATTATAACAGGACAAAACTGTCGATTGCCAAAGTTTTAGCATTATTCTCAGTTGACTTGACACAACTTTACAGTCTATATACCTTGCTCACATGTGAGGAAAATTGTTCAATTATACAGACCTGTGTTTTTTAAATCCCCATGCCATTTACTGAGGATGAGAAAAATGAACACAAAAGTTTAAGAAACTGTCTTGATATAAAAATACAGGATTACTAGTGACACTACAAAAGATATACAGAAAATGATATAGTATTTTATCAGAAATGGTGTTATGTTATCTATTTCCTGACTAATTGATAACCAATGTTTTAATTATGGACTCAACTCTAACTAGCTGAGATGTTTTGGGCAATGGGTTGTTCAATATGGAACATTTTATTTCCATTTTAGATTTTCTCCATGTTAATAAATCCAAGCGCTTTCTAAATTACTAATCCCGGAGTTACTGTCACATTGTGTCAGCTCAGTGCAACTCAAAATGTGTTCCTCAGATTTGCAGTATCAGCATTCTCTGAGGGCTCCTTAGAAGACAGCCCCATACCAAACGTACAGAGAGGGACCTCAGAATTTGTTTCCCCAAACTCTCCAGGCAAACACTACGCGTGCTAAAGTCTGAGAGGCACACTGTTAGCCTCTACCGTTAGTTAGCCTCTACTGCTTAAAACATAGTTAGTTGCAAGTCAGAAAATTAGTGTTTGATAAAAATTTCCCCTTCATAGACACATTTGTCCAGGTATGTATCCAGAAAGGAAAAAATGCTAAGTGATATTCCTCAATTGTTAACCTACAACACAATGAAAATTACATTAATGTTCCAAGTCAGAAATTTTTTGATATTTGTTAACTTTTGTTCAGTAATCATAAAATGCCAACCTCTTTATTTCCTTGTTTGCACAAATGCCAACTTATTTCAGTGATTAAGAAACTGATGAAATCTGAACAATATGCCAGTTGTATTCTAACCTGTTGATTTTTTTTAAAGAGGTAGGTGTAATTTATACAAGACTTCAGCTACTGAATACAGCAATGGTGTCCACTGATAGGTGTAACGTAAGTGTCAAGTGTTTTTCTACTAGAAAACAGAGAGCTATGTATTTTTCTACTAGAAGGGGAAAGAAAATTGAAGTATGTGTAAGTTTTGAAAAGAGCATAATATAATACACTGAAAAGTCTCACAACTTCTAAAAAATTTTTAAGTGAAAATTTATACATTCATTAGCTCCAGATGACCTGTTCTATTGACTAAGCAACATAAAGTTGCAATGAAATGGTATTTCTTTAAAGTGAATGCATAAGACAGTTTTATGGTAAATTGACCACTACACAATAAGGCAGTATTTCAGATCACCTAAATAGATGTCCATCTGTTTTAATGCCTTTCTTACTTTACTTTTTAAAAGGAAATATGCTTTATTTTACCAGTAGCTTGCTAATTAAACCTTCAATTGAACAAAAAGTTAAGACGGTCATACATTAATCCTTTACTATACACTTGTGATTATGCTGTTTTGATTTATAAAAATACTGACTGCAAATAGAAAATAACGATTAACTATGGAAAGGACTGGGCAAATCTGATTAAACAAAAATTTCCAAATCATCCTATTGATATCTGATCTATCAGTGTGGCCTGTGAAGATACAGCATTTGGTTTTTCTCTACACAGTAACACTGAGTTTAGTATCATTAATAGTATGTTAGCTCTTTATCTCTAGCTTCACACTTCCCTGAATTCCAGAACCGAATTTCAAATATCTTCTAAAAGCTATCTTATTAGTACTACAAATTCAAAATGTCTAAAACCAAATTTTCATCCAGGCTCTAAAATTAGTTCCTCCTCTTGCTGAATGCCCTGTTCTGTTAAAATTACCACCATGCTTTAATAAATGCCAAATGAATGAAAGAAAAATACATTTCCTGATAATGCAGGCTACAATATAAGGGTAACCTCTGTTTTCCTTATTTTATTAACCACCAAATTCTGTAGATTCACATACATAATGTCCTTTCTATTCCCAATAACAAACCTAGTTCAAAACAACAGTAGCTCTTGTCTGGTCTCCAGTATTCATCTTTTAAAGCTCTCCAGTTCTTCCACCTGCTTCCAAATTCACTTGCCTTATTATAAAATCCTGACCATGTCATCTTCACCTCAAAAACTTTAACTGTCAACCTACTGCATATAAATTAGTTGTATTCTTTATCCTTACAGGTAAAGTCCTCCAATAAAAGAACTCCAACCTACCATTTCAGCTTTACTGTAAGTACTATACCATCTATGTCAGTCTAGTCATTCCAAACATTCTAGACTAGACTTTCAGATATCACACCTGAACACACATTCCTTTCTGTTTCCATGTCCTATTTATGCTGTTGTCTCCAATGGAACATCCTTCACCTTCAGTTCAAATGCACCTCTTCCTTGAAGCTGCGTTTAATATTCCTATCCAGAGGGCATCACACTAGTTGTGTGTGCGTGTAACACTGTATCTTAACTACATACATATCTCTGCAGGGATTATTAGCACAATGCCTCTTTGTGCAAATATCCTTCATAAGTACTTGCATGTAAGTTGTGTGTAATACTCTTCCCAAAGTATGAAATCTAAAACTTTCTGATTTAGACAGCACTGGATGAGGGGAGGGAAAGTTTTTACGTTTACTCTGAGGTTTTCCACTTTCGTGTCTTTTCTCTCATACTCTTTCCTAGTAAACAAATATTAACCATGTCATTCTATTCAGCTGCCACAATGACTAGATACGATATGGGATATGCTTCAGCCCAAAGGTCATCTTCAATACTTCCCACTCTGAGGAACGAGTAAACAAATAGGTATTAAGAGGAATGCATTCAAAAGAGTACACTTGAAAAAAACATGGATATACAGTCATGGGACTTAAATATGAGAAAGGTCAAATCCTTTACAAAAAAAAAAAAAAGAGTCCTTAATATCTCTTTCTCTACCCATTCCCAGTCTTTCAGAAAGAAAAGTTTTAGGGTCAGACAGCAAGAATTTGTGTGACTAGGTCACAGCTGATCCTATGGAGTAAAACTCTTACTATTATAATTCACTTAAGTGAAATTATTAGGAATGAAAGTTAATAGAGCCACTCTCCTTTTGAAAAATTATTGGTTTTTTAGATATGAATTTATATTTTTAATTTTCTCCCATTCTATCAAATCTTAGAGGTTATGATCTTGACTTAAAAAAAACAACTTTATTGAGATATAATTCACATATCATAAGATTCACCATTTTCAAGTCTACAATTCAGTGGTTTTAGAATATTCAGAGTTGTGTAGCCATCACCACTATCTAATTTCAGAATATTTTCATCACTTCCTAAAGAAATCCTGCATCCATCAGTAGTCGCTCTCTATTTCTCCTTCCGCCTACCCCTGAACTAATCTGCTTTCTGTGTCTGTGGATTTGCTTATTCTGCAAGGAATGACAGACACACATATATGTACCACATATACATACACATGCACACATATTAATTTAAAAGCAAATTTGTGATTTTTAAGTATCTATAAAAATTAGCCTTCCTCAGTTACTTTGGGATTGTTGGTGAATAGCTAAGAATGTGAAAGTGTATAGGTAAACAAAAACAATATGCTCTCCTAGAGTTCACGATTTGGTTCCATAATGTAACAACAGACCTTACTAAGGAATTCATTGTGAAAAGTCCTATGAATTTATTTATAGTAGAATCCTACATATAACACAGTCCATGGTCCCCAGAGAAAGCCTTGGAGAAAGGCTTCAGCGTGACTGTGGCAGCCACACTGACAGAACAGTATGAAGAAAATACATCTCTTTGGCCTACCAGAATTGCTAATGATTGATTGCCTCTAATCTTCAAAAGAGTCATTTTAACACCATTAGTATTTTTTAAGAAACCTTTTGGTCTGATGACTGTTATTTTAAAACTTCTGCCAAATGTCTCGATAACAATGATTGCCTTTGAAATCATATTAAGAGACTCATTCAGAGATTACTGGCAGTTCCAAGAAAAAGGGGTAAAAGAGGAGGAGGGGAAAAAAGGAGGAGGAGGATAGGAAAATGCAGAGGAAGGAGAAGAGCGGGCTGGTGGAGACAGAGGAGACTGCAGGGGAAGAGGGAGAGCGACAGAAGAGGAGGAGGAGGAATAAGAGAAGGATAAGCAAGGGAAGAGACTGAAAGTCACTGAAGGAAAACAAAGCCATGCAATATTTATAGTAGGCAATGATGTCTTTCAGATGAAGAATTGAGAGGGAGATTGTAGGAACTGGAGTGCAAGAAGTGAAGAAACATAAGAAGCTGAATGATGTGTGGCTGGGTCATTCAATCCATGGCAAAACCTTTTCAATACCAAGGCCTACCTCTGTAGTACAGTTTAAGCTGTGAGATTTACTAATTCTAAAATACAATCTTGCACCAAATCCTTTGCTAGTCACATTCCTTTTCTTTGCTGACTATACACTAGTATAACACAACCTCCTCTTCTTCGTACATAGGAAAAAATTTTAAATCTTAAGCAATGGGTTGCATTATATCCAATTTAAGTATAAAGACTCTCACCTGACTCCCAAAATCATATCAAACAAGTCACTGATTACATGCTCAACACGAGCTGCACAGAGAATTCCAAGATTAACTGTACAAAATATTGTACGCTAATTTCATCTACACTCTGGATTCAGGGAAACATGATTTTTGTGTAATTAAGGATGCTGAACTAACGTTATTCTTGCTAAACAAGGGTGGTCACATACACATTTTCACACAGAAGTGTTCAATATATGAATGGTAGAGTTAAATGCATAAAGACTGAAGAGGTGGTGGCAATTCTTCTTAATTTTAACCACCTAATGGTGAGAGAAATTTGCCTAAAACAAAACTTGATAAACAAAAGAAGTGACCTTAGTCAGATAAAAATGGATGAGTGAAAGAGAAAAAGAAAGCATTTAATAACTGTAGTTAAATTCAATGAACATAATATACTATTTTTGAGATAAATGCCTAAGTAAGCTTCTTAGGACACTGAGAACACACACATCCTCTGAGATAATTTTTGGTTTTCCTTATTGAAAATCACTATTATTATGAAGCAGCCATTAAAGAGTTGGTGAGGAAGTGCTATTAAGATGGGGCAGTAGTAATGCTCTGATGAATCTGAATACAGTACAGTGGAGGTAGGCTAGAGAGAGACACACTGACTGACATGGCTGAGGTTTTGTTTCATTTTTTGTAGGATGTCTACTAGTTTAAAACAAGATCATGTTACAAAAAGTTAGGTATAAATGCACTACAACTGTGTCCTTTACATTTTGACACTACATTAAAATTATGACCAGTTGAAAAGAACAATTATAAAGGTAAAGTCAAGTACAACACACTACTGCCACCTAATGCTTAGTAAAATATTGCCTAAAGAAGCAATCAACACTTCACATTATTGTTTTATGCAATAGTTAACAGTTGAAACATGACCTTTTTTTAAAGATGTCTGAACATTTTTAAGGTTTTCTAGTTCAGGTAGAGAAAATATAATCCATGTACAAGACTGTAGTCCAAAAGTATTTATACATTCAAAAAAGACTCATTACCAGCTTCCTAACAAGCCAATGAGGATTCATGATGAGCAAAGCAGGATTTCTGTCCTTGAGGGACTCATAATCTAGTGGGGGGAGTGTAGAAAGGTAAATAATTAATTATAATACAATGGGAAGGATGAGGTGCTAAGAAAAGATGACAGCATGAAAAAGCTGTTAACTTAGAATAAACTGGGAAGATTTCTAAATAAAGACAGCTGACTGGGTTTTGAAGGATGAACAGGAGTTGGCCTGTGGAGGAACTGTGGAAGAGTGGGAGGGGAAAGGCATTCCGTGGAGAAACAGCAAATATAAAACAAGAACGTACTAAGTAATGGACATGAGAGTTATGAAAAGCAGAACTGTAAGCTACGCTGGGAATGAGCAAAAGAACCACTGAGTAGCAAAGTAATGAGAAGTGAAGCTGACAAGGCAGACTAGATTCAGACCATAAAGGAACTTCATGCTAAGAAACATGGACTTTTCCCTGCTTACTTGTTTCAAAGACAAAAAATCTAACCTGATGGTGGAATGGAATGGGTGGAGAGGAGAGGTAGGGGGACCTGCAATAAGGAAACTACTACACTACTATAATATTCCTAAGGAACTATGCTAAGGATGCTGAGGATGAAGGCAGGAGGAGGCAGACAAGGGGAAAGGTGGGAACCTGGGGACATAAACTTGGAAGTCACCTGTGAAGCAGGTAAAGCTACAGGAATACACAGAGAGCAGTCCTCAACTTTTTTTGTGTTCTCAACTCCTCCATGAATCTGATAAAAAGGCTGGGGAGAGGAGAAAAAAATCCACACACTATTTTGCATACAATTGAGGGATCAAAACCTCCAAAAATACCTGGGCCTCAGATTAAGAGTCCCTGATTTGGTAATAAGTGAAGAAAGACAGAGATAAAACTTTGAAGGACAGTAACATTTACATCAGATAAAGGAAAAGATACTAGAAAGCAGTAATCAGGAAACAGGCTCCAGAGAAACCCAAGGAAGAAAGTTCCAAGACAGGCAAGATCTGTGACAGCAGCAAATGTCACAGTCAATCCACTAAATATGGCAAGTAAGAGACACTGGCTACTTTAGGAGGCACCATTCAGAAGAAGGGCAGTGGTGAAAGAGTGGGCTGAAAAGCAAATACATGTAGTCAAGTAATGTCTGGCTAGGTGGAAGAGTGGAGTGACAGCCAGCGTAGTGAAGGCCAAAGGAGAATATTTTTGAAAGACATTTTACTGGATGAGTGGGAAAAGCAAATGGAAAGGGAGAATGTAAGACAGAGAGGAGAAAAGAGTAACTGGAGCAGGACTGATCATAAAATATGAAAAACTGAATTCTTATTCTGGCTTCGTTATCACTAGTCATTTATAATAAAAGTTATTTAATGGTACAAAATTTCCTCACCTGAAAAATGGAAAGAAATCTTGCTAATCTATAAGCTACTCACAAAAGTGAGGACCTTTGTCCATCATATTACCACTAATTATATCTGTAGCACCTAGCACAGTGCCTGGCACATATAGGACAGTCAATAAATACTTAATGAATAAAATTATCTGTCTTTTATACATCTCACAGTGTTTTGTAAAAATCAAGTGATATAATGTGAGGGAACATATTCTGAATACAATTTAAGTATTTTTAAAATGGGGTGTGGCATGACAGGGAGGCCACAGTAAGCCCTTCAACATAAATATAATACAAACACAAGAGATTCTCACTGTTCACGGATTCTACATTTGTAAATTCACCTGCTTGCTAAAATTTATTTGTAACCCCAAAATTTATTTGTAACCCCAAAATTGTGATGCTTTTGCAGTCATTCAGAGACATGCAGAGTGGTGAAGAATTTGAATCACCTGACATGCACGTCCCTAACTGGAATCAAACCAGGCCTTCATGTTTTAGTTCTCATACCGCATGTAAATAAGTGTCCTTTTTGCAGTCTATTTAGTTCCACATTTTTCACATTTTATGTTTTTTGCTGTAATTTTGCTATTTAAAATGATTCTCAAGCATAGAGCATTAAGTGCTGTCTACTGCTCCCATGCACCAGAAATCTGGGACATGCCTTATGAGGGAAATTACATATTTTAGTGAAGCTTCTTCCTTCAGGCATGAGTTACAGAGCTGCTGGCCCTGAGTTCAATGTTAATGAATCAACAATACATATTTTAAAAAAAAGTGTCTTTAAACAGAAGTACACATAAGACAAGGTTACATTGCTGAAAACGTGACCAGAAGCTCAGAGGAAACTAACTTTGTATTTCCCCTATGAGAAGTGTTTACATATTTGCTAATTTTGTGTTTGCAGCAACTTTACAGAACGTAACTACAACAACTGTATAATAATATAAATACATACTACATTTCACACTCCATCGCCTTTGAAAGCTCTCTCTGCCCTTTCTCTCCCGCCATCCCCCATGAAGTCCTTAGTTAAGAGGATCTGCCCATGAGGAATCTATGTCCCTCTTCCAGCCATGCCCTACCCTTTTCTCTTAGGGGCTTAGAACACAGGAATTCCCTGCACAAACAGCCTCAAGTCAGAAGAAGCTTAGCCTGTAGTGACGCCTGCAGTGGGGGTAGGAAGAGTGGGGAGGTAGGACAAGTGTGAATTTCTCTGCCCTGCTGCATTCTGGCACAGAACTCCAAGGACTCAAAGAACTCTAAATTTGATCCTGGCTTTCTAGGTGTATTTGTCATGAAAATATATTTTTCCAGATAAGATAACAGATCAGATTTTATTTAATATTATGTTAGCTTAACTTACAACTTAAATATTTAAGCACCTGGTAAACAGACCCCCTTTCTAATCTTTTTCTGGGTTTAAATAAATATTAGGTGTAGGCCTTATTAATATTACATTATTACTATCAACTTTTTATAACCTTATCAAAAGAGGGAAGGAAAAATAATTCAAGAAACTTCTTCAGATTTTTAGTGATTTTAGTGGCCATTTACTTAACTTGGAAAAGGAACAACCTTTCAACAATAATTCAAGTTATAACATTTACTTTACTTCACTCTCAGAGGGATCACAGTCAATCAAATGGCAGAACCGTGAGTGACTTAACGTTTACATTTCCAGGACCTTCATACATTTTAACACAAAACAACCAACCAACAGGTATCTTTTAATATGTAATTTATTTCAGATTCTTTAGTGGTACATTCTTACAGTATGTGTGTAAGACGGCACTTACAGAACAGGGATATCTAAATAGTCACAGAGTTTTAGGGAGTTATGCAGAAAGTCTATTATAAGAGTAAATTCTAAATTTGCTTAATGTATCTGAAAAGATCATGGCTAAAACAAAACATGATTAAATAACCAGTTTTTCTGTCCTTTCTTATTACACAACAATACAACTGCTCCAGTAGAGAGTACTTCACCATCTGAAGCTCATCTAAACACTGACTTACTAAAAGCCTAATATTAGGATTGTAGAATAATTTGTCACATTATTGTTAAATAATATTTTAAATTACAAGATAGTATGTAAGAGCCACTGTGATTATGAAGCAGTCATGTCCAAACTAAAAGATATATTAAAATGGGTAACTGAGGTTTTTAAAAAACTTAGTCTTTTAATTTTAATGACTATTAATTCTTCCTTCATAAGAAAAGTGTTCTTTATCTTAATAAACTGAAAACTATACACTTACATTCCCTATTTTGTTTTTCACATACTGTCCTTTAACTAGCATACATTTATTCTTCCTGACCTCACTATTCTCCTCTCAACACTATTCAAAGTTCTCAAAAATATGTCCTCAGATTACTGAAAACCTGAAGTGATAGAGGTTCCACACTCTTGGCTGAATTATTAAAAATGAAATGTAACAGCTGGACAGCCTGAGGACAGGTGTAGACAAAACATCAGCTCAAAGACTGTCACAGGTCAAATCACTTCCCGTGCTGTGGCTCTATTTTGTCATCAGTTCACATGGGTCAAGGACTATCTAACATTATCACTGAACCCATAAGAAATAACAAAAAAGGGAGAACAGTACTGCAACCCACACAGAGGCCAAAATAATGGGAGCCAACTCCCTTCTTAACCCTTCCATTCTACTTGAGCAAAACCCAGTGCAATCAACCAATGCACGCAGAGAGAGTGTATTATATATAGTACACAAAGTTGGGGCTTCCAAGGATAGAAAAATAACAGACAGGATTCCTGCCTCCAAGGACTTTACCTCTAGCTGAGAGGCAGCTATAGGCCTAAGTAATTACAGTAAAGACAGAATGTGGTCAGTGGGATAACAGAATTACAGTGTATCAGTGGAACATGTAAGGGGAGACTTTCTGACTAGCTGCAAGTGAAAACTTCAGGAAGGAGTCACTGAGTTGTATCTTAATGGGAAGTGGACTCCCTTCCACTTGATTGGGAAGGAATGGGAAGAACAAGAGGACTTGTTTACAACAGTGGTGGGGCTCAGTTATTCAAACCAACCTTCCCACTGAAAACAACTAAAATATCAGTATAAGTATATATATTTAAAAACACTTAAAAGCAGACAGTAAGGAATTCCAGGCCAAAACTGAAAGGAAAACAGATCAAGGACAAAGGGTGGGGGGCGCTTTTGCTCCAAGGGTATTTCACCTATTCTGGAAAGTACCCTGGAAATGAACTTTCATTTTGATAATCCTGTTTGACTTAAGGTGGTTACACACATCAGGGAGGGACTGACTAGAGGAAGAAAGAACAGGTTACTGGAACGGAAAACATGAAAGCTAAAATTGAGTCTAACACCTAGCTGTGCAGGAGAGACCCACGCTGTTACATTAGGACGAGGGACTGAGGCCAGTGTGAGCAGGTTATGTTCCCACACTTACTGGCCCTTGTCCTTCTTTCCTTACAATATAGCAACCTGGGACGGGGGGAGCATTTCTCTTCCACAAACTACTGTGCAATCTGCTGTGTAACCCTGCTCTCCTGTGTCTGCAATCTGGCAATAGCACTAACTTCACAACACAGCACTAAGTTATTTAACTGAACACTTACAGAAGTGTTTTCATAGATGTCAAGGTCCAAAGGCAATATGAAAATGCAATTTAATCAAAACTACTCTTGAAAATCTTTCAATTTTCCATTAAGTATAGTACTTGAATTTTCATGACTACAACTCTATACAGCGATATATAAGTATACATAAATGCGTAACATATACAGGAATGAACACATGACAAAGAGCACACATCCAAAACGTAATCTGACCATTTTTAACTTTTGTTTGGCTGAACACTGATATTTAAATTTGCATGATCATTATGCAGTCTTTTTATATGGTCCTGCATGGCTTGCTAGCTGCATCTTGTACATAATTTCTGGTGATGGTGATAAATTATAGTAAGGAACTGCATGCAAGACACTGGGTAAATACTTTACATTATTTCATTTAATCTTTATGAAAAAGAAAAGAATAAGAAAAACCTTTCTCTCAATTTTTGTAAATGAAGGAATTGAGGCTCAGAGAGGTTGTCACTCCTCTTGAGTCACACAAATCATAATGGCACAGTGAGACTCAAAGGCATGGCAAAGTGATACAAAGCCAGGATTCTTAATCACAATGCTATACAGACTTCACCATGCAATCACATTTTAGAATTTATATACAGGCATGTATCATTTTATTTGTGCTCTATTTTGCTGTACTTTGCAGATATTATGTTTTTTACAAATTAAAGGTTTGTGGTAACCCTACATTGAACAAGTCTCAGTGCCATTTTTCCAGCAGCAGTTGCTCTCTTTGTGTCTCTGTGTCACATTTTGGTAATTCTCTCAACATTTCAAACTTTTTCATCATTATTATATCTGTCATAGTGATCTGTGATCAGTGATCTTTGATGATACTATTGTAATTGTTTTGAAGTGCCACAAACCACACCCATGTAAGATAGCTAACTTAATAATGTTGTGTGTGTTCTGCTCCACTGACCAGCTGGTCCCCGTCTCTCTCCCTCTCTTTGGGCTTCTCTATTCCCTGAGACACAATACTGAAATTGGGCCAATTAATAACCAAACAATGGACTCTAAGTGTTGAAGTAAAAGGAAGAGTCACACGCCTCTCACTTTAAATCATGAGCTGGAAATGATTAAGCTTAGTAAGGAAGGCATGTCAAAATCCAAATAAGCTGAAAGCTAGGCCTCTGGCACCAGTCAGTCAACATGTGAATGAATTCAAAGGAAAAGTTCTTGAAGGAAACTAAAAGAGCTACTTCAGTGAGGACATGAATGATAAGAAAGCAAAACAGCCTTATTGCTGACATGGAGAAAGTCTGAGTGGTCTGGACAGAAGATCCAACCAGCGACAATATTCCCCAAAACCAAACCCAATCCAGAGCAGGGCCTTAACTCTCTGTAATTCTATGAAGGCTGAAAGAGGTGGGGCAGCTGCAGAAGAAAAGTTTGAAGTTAGCAGAGGTTGGTTCATGAGATTTAAAGAAAAAAGCCATCTAGTAACATAAAAGTGCAAGCTGATGTAGCAAATGCTGATGCAGAAGCTGTAACAAGCTATCTAAAAGGTCTAGCTCAGATAATTAATGAAGATGGCTGCTTTATTAATTGAAAAAAGCAGATTTTCAGTGTAGACAAACAAATAGCCTTCTTTTGGCAGAAGGTGCCATCAAGGACATGCATAGCTAAGTCAATGCCTGACTTCAAAACTTAAAAGGACAAGCTGATTCTTTTGTTAGGGACTTAAGACAGCTGGTAACTTTAAGCTGAAGCCAACGCTTACTTTCCGTTTTGAAAATCCTCGGGCCCTTAAGAATTACAGTACATCTACTCTGCCTGTACTCTATAAATGGAACAAGGAAGGTTGGATGACAGAACGTCTGTTGACAACATGGTTTACCAAATGTTTTAAGATCACTGTTAAGACCTAGTGCTCATCAAATAAAAAAAAAGATCCCTTTCAAAATATTACCACCCAATTGACAATGCAGCTGGTCACCCAAGAGTTCTGATGGGGATGGACAATAATATTAATGCTCTTTTCCATGCCTGCTAACACAACATCCATTATGCAGCCCATGGATCAGGGAGTAATTTTGAATTTCAAGTCTTATTATTTAAGAAGCATGTTTCAATAAGACTATATATAACTGCCCTAGATAGTGATTCCTCTAATGGATCTGGGCAAAGTAAATTGAAAACTTTCTGGAGAGGATTTACCACACTAGATGCCATTAAGAACATTCATGATTCACGGAAAGAGGTCAAAATATTAACATTAATAGGAGTTTGGAAGTTGATTCCAGCCCTCATGGATGACTCTGAGGAATTCAAGATTTCAGTGGAGGAAGCAACTTCAGATGTGGTACAAATAGCAAGAGAACTAGAATTAGAAATGGAACCTGAAGATGTGACTGAACTGCTGCAATCTCGTGACAAAACAGATGTAGAACTGCTTCTTATGGATGAGCAAAGAATAGTTTTTTGAGATGGAATCTATTCTTGGCGAAGATGCTGTGAAGACTGGTGAAATGAAAACAAAGGATTTAGAACATTACATAAACTTAGTTGATAAAGCAGTAGAGGATTTGAAAGAACCGATTTCAATTTTGAAAGATGTTCTACTGTGGATAAAATGATATCAAACAGCACTATGTGCTACAAAGAATCATTTGTGAAACAGAGTCAATCCATGCAGCAAACTTCACTGTTGTCTTATTTTAAGAAATTGCTACATCCACTCCATACTTCTGCAACCACCATCCTGACCAGTCAGTAGCCATCAACACTGAGGCAAGATCCTCTACTGGCTGAAGGCTCTGATGATGGTTATTAGCATTTTTAGCAATAAGAAGTATTTTTAATTAAGGTATGTGCATTGTTTTTCAAGACATAATGCTACTGCACATTAAACGGACTACAATATAGTGTAAACATAACTTTTATATGAACCAGGAAACCAAAAAATACACGTGACTCATTTTATCGAGATATTTGCTTTATCACAGTGGTCTGAAACCAAACTCAAAATATCTCCAGCGTATACCTGTACTGTATACATCACAGCATTGATTACAATTAATATTATTTAAACATCTGTGTCTTCCTCCTAACAATAAACTCTGTTATATCCATAGCATCTAGAATAGTGCCTAGAAATACAGTAGATACTAATCCTAATAAATGTTGAGTGAGTGGATGAACGAATAACTAAAGACAAACTCAAGGAATCTTTCGCCCCTCATAAATAGATCTAAATCCATGCATTTAACTAATTTTAAAATATAATAGAGGGGCTTTATATTCCATTACTGAGTTTAAGAATCTATTTGATTTTTAATTAGTAGAAAACATGGGCACAACAGCATTAATTTTATTTGTGACAGAAAATAATTCAAGCCTGTGTATAACATAAATTATTAGTTATTATCAAGTGAATTTGAAAATATAGGAGTAAAAGGGGATTAAAGAGCTGAAATCCATGATAGACTTGAAGGGAAATTTTAATGGTGTTTCCTATCTTGGATGGCATTGTTTTATGAATATTTTGCAAGATGATAGTTACTATTTTTAAATCATAGAAAACCCAAACAACTCACTTATACCCAAAATGTGCTAACTAGACTTCTTACAAAACATTTTTGTGGAAAGTATGTAATATGTTATGATAAGGAATAGGTACAGAGATAAACTCACCTCTCCTTAAAAATCATAACCAATTTGGTTCATTAGAGGTCAAATAAAACCACAAGAAATTTTTAGAGCTTGAAGTAGTACCTAAAGAAGTCTACAGTGACAGTGAAAGCAGATCCACAGCTGCAGTGGGAAGAAGGAGCATAACAGAACTTCCCAGGATGATGAAAATGTTCTGTTCTTGATATGGTCGTGATTATACAGTGTCTGTGAGACCCACAAAATTCTTCTAATAGCCATCTTTGCACTTGGCAGGAGGTAGTTTTTACTGCTTGCAAAAAAGAGCCTTAAATAATACAAAACGAAATGTTTCATGACTGAAAATCTAATCAATTCAGTTTTCAAAACTCATCCAAGCTGAATTTTTTCATCCAAAAATTTTTTTCACTAAGTTTTTTTTAGATCAAAAGAACTTTTTGATGATTCACTTCACTCTACAGAAGTAAAGGCTTACCTTAAGTTAGCTAATCTATTAACTGTAAAATCAAAACCTTCATCTTAAGGAAACAGTCAAAAATTAGAAATAGAAAATTTTAACAACTTTCTGCTCATTTCAATGATTCAACTTGTGGCCTATGACATTATTCAAAAGAAAGACTGTGTTTCAGAAATATTCCATGAGAAATTTAATCCATTATAAGGGATTTTTCCACCTCACACCTTTAAAGATTCATTTTGTTTCCTTTTTCATTGAGGAATAATTTACATACTACTCATTTCAAGTGTATGGTCTGATTAATTTTAATAATTGTATATAGTTAAGTAACATTCACCAAAACAAGATATAGGATAGTTCTATCACCCTCAGAAAAGAATTGTTCTTAGCTCCCTTCTTTTCTGCTGTGGTAATTTCCTTCCCTATAGCACAGGTACCCTTTCTACTTTCTTTTTCAAGATGCTAAAATGTACTACATAATGAGCTTAATGCTAGTCTATATATATAACCACTTATAATCAAAAGAGAACATCTTAATGCCCATATAAGTGTTAAGTGGTATTCTATACCCTTCCAATGTTAGGAATAAGAGCACCCTGCACACTTCAGCCTCAAATTACATGGATTTTCTTTAAGATTATGAACATACTGTAACAGCAGCATATAATTTTCCAACACAATAATTCTTCTGCAGCTGAAAGGTATCCTGTAATATTATCAGCATCAATGGGAAAAGACCCCCAATTTTCAATTTGACAAAGCTTTTGGGGGGAAGCTTTATCCTCAGTAAACAACAATTTTCACATGTATAACTGCAAAAAATATAGGAATAATATAATCATTCTTGACCCTAAACCATTTTAAAGCAATGAATTATCACTTAACTTGTGTTAGTAGAAAACTAAAAAATACTTCAAAAATTGATTCATCGGGAGAAAAGAAGAGCAATGTGCTTTTATTAAGAAGTCAAGACCCTATTAATAAAACACTGCTAGGAATGCTGATTCAATTAACCTTTTTTTTATATAGCAATTTTATTAGGCAACAGACTAAACAGCATGTCAAGTAAATGTCTTTCAAAGTCACCCTGTGCTTTACATTTACATGTACCTTTAAAGCATTCTAAAATATCTCAATTAGTTAATAAGAATTTTTTCAGAATTAGGACCTTGAATAAGTACTATGCTTACAAAAATTGAAATAAGGAAACAGTATTTACTAAATCAACATGTATTGTAAACTTAGCAGCCTACGATTTAGCAATATTTTTTCCCAACAACTAATTATGTAGGAGGTGTTAAATTCAAAGACTTCTGAACTTGGAGAAATACATATAATAAATGTGCCTTTTTATAAAATTAGATACAGAATGGTATTTGTCAAATGTAATTTTATTTTCAACTGTTCTGTAACATTGTTGAAAAAAAGACTGAGAAAATATGGTAATTCAAATTGGAAAGCAAGATTATGAACTTTAAAAGTCTGATTTTGAAAAAAATTCTGATAAACATAGTAAGTAGTAGTTTTCCCTTATAATTTTCTCCATCTCAATTCTATTAGAAATTCTAAACTTACACAAAAAGAATAAGGAAAATAAATCTTGCTCTGTAAGCCATATATAATCTAGATCACTTCAAAATTAAAACAGAGAGTAGTAATTATGTCCGACCTTCCGTAATACTTCATTAACCGTATATGAAAGAGGTATTTCACTGAAATCCAGAAAACTGAAAATTATGCCTTTAAACAACTGTAAACCCTTCAGGATGGCAATTCTGGTCTAATATAATGGGAGAGATTCTAGAGGCAGAGGATATGTGATCAAGCCTAGATTTTAGGCCTCCCTAATTGTGCGTTTGAGACAAACCACTTAACTATAACTAAGCCTTAGTTTTCTCAACTGCAAATATGGGGATACTATTACCTTCCTTACAGGACTACTGAGAGGGTAAAACCAAATAAGATGTGACTGCATTTATGAACTATGAAGTACAAACTAGTATAAAGTACAACACACGTGACCAATTATATACTTACTATCACATACTTTCGTGCCTTCTTAAACAGAATATACTGAACATAATTTAACCCATGGCCACAATGCTAAATATAAGTTATCATGCTAAGCTTTAAATAGGGACTAAAGACACTGCAACCCAGGCTACAGGAGGCCAAGATGCTTGGCTGATTGTTATGGTACCTCCTATAGGTCTGGTTGCTTTCTGCAGTTTGCTGTTGGCTGGTACTTCTTGCTGCTATCAGTCCACTCAGTTACCTAAAGGGAGCCTTCCCACAATAACACTAGCTAGAATTATCTCTACCATAATTTGCTATTTGATTTCCTTTCTCAACAGATAACTTTTCATCTTTACAGAGAAAAAAAAAGAAACCACCAATGAGAGCTCATCACCTTACTGCCACCAAACTAGTAAGTGAACCAGTTCTTAGATCCAACTTTCCTCTCCTGTAACAACAGAGACAGGCTCATCCCTTCTCTTATCTAAAGCTAATCCTTCCACCTATGCTTTAGATCTCACCCCCTTCTGCCATTTGTCAGTTACTCTCTCTCCTATAATTTCAATCCCAAGCTTTCTCTCTACTTCTCATAAAAGTTAAACATGCTCGTCTCTTCTATCTCTAAAAAGAAAAGCAGGAAAAAAACCTTTAATCACACTTTTAGTTACCGGTATTCTCCTTACCTGCCTGCTATACCTCTCTTGACCTAGAGAAGTAACACTAAACAAACACTTCTAAATAACATTAAATAAACACTTCTACTAGGGGAAGGTTCCCACGAGGAAGGGAGGCATGGCAGGGAGCAGAGGAAGGGAGGCATGGCAGGGAGCAGGGGAGGCAGGGATTACAACTAAGATAGTTTTGAAACAATGAACAAGAGTTAATCAGGTGAGGTAGGGAATGGGGCACACTGGACCATGGAAAGAGAGCATACGGCATACGGCCAAGGAAAGTGGCCTCTAAAGGCAAATGAGAATAACGCAGAACTTCTACTAAATGGCAAATTCATACACATATTTATCCCTGCTCCCTCCCAAAACTTCACTAAATTAACAGCACAGGAATAATAATAAATTTAAAAGGCAAAGTCATAAATTTATTCAGTATAAATATTAATGAAAGAAAAGAAACAGCAGATAAGACATCAAAATTTGAGAAGACAGAAAACTGATCAATCAGTGGTAACCAATCCAGTTTACTTAAGAAAACAGAAACCTAAGCCTGGACCAAGAGACAACAAGATGAGAATTCATTCATTCACAGGCCAGAAAAACTGAGGAACTGAAGGCACTAAGTACCTCCGAGAGTGGGGCTGAGAGGCAGGACTAAACA